>NW_017707252.1:0-1009 GCF_001879085.1 Nicotiana attenuata | reverse complement strand
CCTCCACAAATAGGAACCAATGCACGCAATTCAAAGCTAAACAAAATTTTATAGTTTAGGATCCTATAGGCAGGATATCTAGATGAGCATGAACAGAATATAACATAACAGCTTTATTAAAGCGAGCAGCAGTACCTATCAGTTTGCCTACTGATTTTTGTTAATATTCTTAATCTGGGCATGTTCCAAACAGCAACAAATCATAGTTTTTAGACCCAGAATTCTTAATTACCTACAGGCTTGCCTAAGTGAGGACCAGAGCAGAATCCTATAGACATGGTGTCTAAACTGTTAATTAGAGACTACATTTTATAAACGGGTCATTGATTTTAATAGGCAAATTTAGATCCTACAGGCATGCTTTCTAATTTGCAGGATTAATTAGCTCCTATAAACATGATTTCTAGGTGTTGGGACTGATTTATTTATTTCCTATAGACATGATATCGAAATTGCATAAAGCAATTTTATATCCTACAGACATAATATCTAAGTTGCAGAAACTGACTTTAAATTCCCTATAGGCATGATATCTAAATTGCAGAAATTAATTTTTTTTATATATCTCTGATAATAGGTGAATTTGACTATAATCACACCTTAAATAATCACCTTCTTGTGTAGTTTTAATGCTAAAAGTGATGACAAAATGCTCTTATTAGTGCTTTTCATGATTTGTAGGTGATATATGTATAAAGACGGCTAAGGAGCAGTTTTGGAGTCAAAAGTGATGAAAAAGAGGCCAACTGTGAAATTTCCTAAGTGACCCGTAGCAAAAACAGGCCGAAGATTCAGAGAACTGGATCCACCGCGGTTCCACCGTGACCGCGGCAGAACCGCGGTGGGAAGCAGCTGCAGAAGATTGAGATTCCGCAAGGGTGTTTGGCCGCGGTTCTACCGCGACCGCGGCAGAACCGCGGCAGGCGCAGTAAACTTCAGGGACCAAAGTGTCAATTACGGGATTTTTAGACCTAAACCCTATTTAAAACATTAGACTTCGCCCAAGAGA
>NW_017707251.1:0-1009 GCF_001879085.1 Nicotiana attenuata | reverse complement strand
ATTTATAGACAAAGGAAGGGTGATATGGAGAGGTGCAATCTAAAAGGTGCCTCTTCCATTTCCCATTCACACCCCTTAATAAAAATGCAACAATCCCCCACATGAATGGGGAATGGTCATATGAGGAAAAACATGCATGAAAATACTATGTGATTCACAAATAAGGATTAATCGCATCTGGATAAGTAGGTTTCCCTTTGAACTTTCCGTAATGAACTTATGTCGGATATACTCGGTCAATCGGTAGATTTGATATCTTTGAACCGTCGAAATTTGGTGTATACCTAGACAACTATAAGTCACACAATTAACCCTTAACCGTTTTTGGTTCTCACGGTTATGTTCGTTTCAGCCATGAACACCGCCTGGTTTCATGAGTGCTTAGAGAATGGGCATTTACTTTCATTCCCCTTAAAGCGGCTTACACTTAACACTCACATAAGTGATTTCTAAACGTGTAATCCTATAGACACACTATCTGGCCATATCCTGCCAGACTTAGAAAATCATTAAAAAGCTTTAAGCTTTATTGACTCATCAAAAAGCCTTAATGCTTTACCTTGATTTCTGAACATTGTCTTAATCACGAGAATGTGTTGAGTTATTTGACAATGTTGAACCGTCATTCATAACTTTGTTTGATCTCTTTGAACCTAGCTCTTGGGATCTCAGTCTGCTAGGTAGAGTTACCGCCATGATGACTTGTCCTAGGCCTTAGCCCCATTCCCTTCGATGATCTTTCAACTGCCTCTCTAGATAGGCCTTTTGTAAGTGGATCCGACACGTTATCTCTTCACTTTACGTAGTCAATCGTGATAACACCACTAGAGAGTAGTTGTCTAACGGTATTGTGTCTCCGTCGAACGTGACGAGATTTTCCGTTATACATAATGCTCCCTGCCCTGCCTATTGCCGTTTGACTATCACAATGTATACATATAGGTGCCAAAAGTTTGGGCAATAATGGAATATCTTCCAAAAAATTTCGGAGCCGTTCAGCTTCTTCACC
>NW_017707250.1:0-1009 GCF_001879085.1 Nicotiana attenuata | reverse complement strand
GTGATCAAAAGTGATTTTGGAGGTCCGGAGTAGAATTAGGCTTGAAATTGGCAAAGTAAGAATTTTGGCGAATTCCGGTCGATAGGTGAGATTTTGATCCGAGGGTCGGAATGGAATTTCGAGAGTTGCAGTAGCTTCGTTAGGTGATTTGGGATGTGTGTGCAAAATTTCAGGTTATTCGGAGTGTTTGGTTGTGTTTTTGATCGAATGCGTGTTTCGGAAGTTTTGGAAGAACTTAGGCTTAAATCGGTGAGAAATGGATGGTTTTAGTGTTGTTTGAGGTGTTTTGATCATTGGAGCAAGTTTGAATAAGGCATTGGATCATGTTGTGTTTTGGTTGAGGTCCCGAGGGCCTCGGGTTGAGTTCGGATGGTTAACCGAGAGTTTCGGAATTTTTGCATGGTTAAGGTCTGCTGGTATCTGGTATTTTTGCACTTGCGGTTTTGGGACCGCAGGTGCAGTCACGCTGAAGCGAAGGGAGGATCGCAGAAGCGATATTTGGCATGGGTGTTGTCACCATTATCGACCATCACCACCCACCTATCCCCACTACTCCGACCACCATTTCTCCCCCACCGAGCAACACTCATCCACCTCAGCTACCACGACCACCCCATTACCATCAACAACCACAGCCGGCACTGCCCATAATTATAACCTACCACCACCCACCCACCACCTTCCTCAGTAACAACTACTACCACCACCCGCCATTATTAACTATCACCAACCACCACCTCCATCCTCAATCATAATCGCCACCACTATCAATCACTACTAGCTACTAGCATGAACCACCATCATCAACCAAAACTACCACCAACTACCGCCTCTAGTCGACATTCACCCGTTAGCCATCACCACCAACAACTATCATATTTTAAAAAACTATATATTTTATTGATAGAATATTAGATTAGTTATTTCATTTGAATTTTATGTTTATTAATTTTCAAATAAAGATAAATTTTATACATTCAGATGTTAAAAATCAAACAGTCTTAATTAT
>NW_017707249.1:0-1009 GCF_001879085.1 Nicotiana attenuata | reverse complement strand
AGTTGTTCATGCGGATCCTGATATTGATGTTACAGCACGTGAGTTGTCCCGTGTGGATCCAGATATCGATGTTATAGCACGTGAGTGTGAGCACGTGATTTTTGCCCTATATGAATTACTCCCATAAATTCAAAACAAATAATTTCTTTCAGTGTTCGCAATTTTTGTGGATTTTTCGTGGCATTTTTCTGTTGATTGTTTGCATTTTGATTGTGCATTTTAATTAGTAAAACTTAAAAAAAGAAATACAAAAATGTGTTGCATGTGCATTTAGGGGTTAACTTTGCATTTTTAGGAATCAATTAGTAATTAAAAGGAAAATCCCAAATAGTTTATTTTACATTGTTAGCTTTAATTTTGAATTTTGGGTAATTTGTCCTTAATTTGGTTTAGTTAATAATGGTAATTTATAATTAACTAGTTTTTAGGTTAATTTGGCTTTGTGATTGGATTTTATTTTTTGTAAAAAAAAAGGAATTTAAAAGAGTTTGAAATAAAAGAAAAAGAAAAGAATGAGAAGGATCAGGATTTTGGGCCAAACCCCATCAATTCTCCTAAGCCCACATCAAATGCACCTGAAACCTGACCCAAACCAGCCCAAGCCCGTGTCCAACCCGGTCAGCCCCGTTTTGACGCCCAAACGACGTAGTTTAGGGTTCCTTCAGTTTAATTCAATCTAAGCCATCCATTCCTCAAATCCGACGGCTCATACCATTTCCCTCATTCTAAATTAATATGTCCAAAACATTTCACAAAAAATAAGACAAACGTTACCTTCCTCGTACCCCTCTGTCCCCGCCGGCTCCGCCTTACGCCACCGCCGGAAATCGCCTCACGGCGGCGTCCGGCGTCCAACGACGCCCAAATTCACACCATCCCCTCTCCTTCACCTCCCCATCCCAAATCCACCCTCAGTTTACCTCAAACCCCAACCAAACGCCCCAAATCTACGAAACCCTAAACTACATCTCCGCCGTACACGGCAGCGCCGGCTCCGTTCACCACCAAA
>NW_017707248.1:0-1009 GCF_001879085.1 Nicotiana attenuata | reverse complement strand
AGTACCCAACTCTCGCTGAACAGACTTCCGAACTCGGGAAGTAAACTGAGTGCCCCGATCTGAAATGATGGAAACTGGGACACCAAGCAACCGAACAATCTACCCGGATATATAACTCTGCTAACCGCTCGGAAGAATGAGTAGTACAGAAAGGAATGAAGTGTACGGACTTGGTCAGCCTATCCACAATCACCCAATAGCCTCGAACTTCTTCAAAGTCCGTGGAAGCCCAACTACAAAGTCCATAGTGATCCGCTCCCACTTTCACTCCGGAATATCCATCCGCTGGAGCAAGCCACCCGGTCTAGATGCTCATATTTCACCTGCTGACAATTGAGACACCGAGCTACAAATCCCACAATATCTTTCTTCATTCTCTGCCACCAGTAATGCTGTCTCATGCCCCTCGGGCCCAGTATCAATCGCTTAGAACAGTGTCAGCCCCTCGGGCTCAGTATCAGTCACTCAGCATAATATCAGCCCCTCGGGCTCACACTCAGATCATATGGGTACCCGCGCTCACTGTGGTGTGCAGACTCCGGAGGAGCCCCTTACGGCCCAAGCGCTATATCAACATAAGGCCTGAAAGCCTTCTCACATCACTCATAAGGCCGGAAAGCCTCCTCACATCACTCACAAGGCCTGAAAGCCTCCTCACATCACTCACAAGGCCTGAAAGCCTCCTCACATCACTCACAAGGCCTGAAAGCCTCCTCACATATGGCCCTCGGCCTCTCTCAGTCCAGAAAACATCATAAGCCCCTCAGGCATCAATAAAATAGTAGTGCTCAGCCCAAACAACAGTGGAAATATCATTTAAGTCTCAAAATTCAATTAAAGCAGCTGAGTTTGTAAGACAGTATAATCAACAGGACTGAGTTCAAGTAGTATATCAAAATAGTGAGGAAACAGTGATAAAAATCCACGAAGGATTCAAGTAGTCGGCATGAAGCCCAAAATATGGCAATAGGCCCAAATCATGTTGATAACAAATACATTTCAGTCAAAT
>NW_017707247.1:0-1010 GCF_001879085.1 Nicotiana attenuata | reverse complement strand
AATTCCACCGGCCCTTTGGCATGCATCACATCTCTTTACCAAGTCACTAGCATCTTTAAATAAAGTCGGCCAATAGAAACCGCAACTCAAGATCTTTGAAGCCGTCCTCACCCCTCCATGATGGCCACCATAGGGGGGAGGAGTGACAAGCCTCCAATATGCTCAATTGTTCACCTTCAGGGACACATCTTCTAATCACACCATCCGTGCAAATTTTAAACAAGTACGGATCATCCCAATAAAAATCCAAGCTATCCCGTTTGAGTTTCTTCTTTTGGTTGGAAGAGAGCTCACCCGGGACAACTCCGGTCACAATGAAGTTGGCGATGTCCGCGAACCATGGCAAGTCGCACATTGACACAGAAAGAAGTTGCTCGTCGGGGAATGCATCATTTATCTCAAGACCGTCACATGGCCTCCCTTCTTCCTCTAGCCGGGACAAATGGTCCGCTACTTGGTTCTCACTTCCCTTCCGGTCCACTATTTCTAAGTCAAATTCTTGATGGAGTAACACCCACCTCATCAATCTTGCTTTGGAATCCTTTTTGGTCATCAAATATCTAAGGGCGGCATGGTCCGTGTGCACAATCACCTTGGCCCCCATAAGATAGGGCCGAAATTTCTCCATGGAAAATACAATGGCCAATAACTCCTTCTCCGTCACCGTGTAATTCCGTTGAGCTTCATTCATAGTCTTACTTCCATAATACACGGGATGGAACATTTTGTTAACTCGTTGACCCAACACCGCCCCCACTGCAACATCACTAGCATTTAAATTAACTAACTAAAAAAATACGAATGGAGCAATAGAAAATATTTTTGTTTTTCACAGATATAATAAAAAGGTGCTGGGATCCTGACTTCACTTAATATTTTTATTATATAGTAGATACATTTATCCTTCAACTTCTATTTCTCATAAATGTATAATTGCCTCTCACGATTACATTTATATATTATTACTATAGTTGAACAATTAAATGCACTCCTCTCGATTATACAAATTA
>NW_017707246.1:0-1010 GCF_001879085.1 Nicotiana attenuata | reverse complement strand
ATGGAGAAGGGTCCACTTCGTGTAGCTTCTCTTCTGTTTAGAGTCTTTTCCCATTTATAACAAGGTTTGGATAAGTTGCAAAGCCGGCGGAGCTTCTGTATCCCCGGTACGCTGCCTCCCCCTCGGCTTGAGTTGTCCGCTCGGGTAAGCCAGGTCTAGACCAATAAACCTAGGGTTAAACCTAGAAGAACAAAACCTCATGTCGGATCCCTAGTAGGACGCTTGTTTGCATCATGTGCATTTGACTTAGGGGACTCAACACAGGGGTTGGGTCCGTCTAGGACAGGTGACCTGAAATAAGTTGACCATCCTGATGCATCTTACGTGCTACTTGCACATTTATTTGCTCGGCTTTGCATGTTGACCGGCTTGTCTAAATGAGTGAATTATGAAAATAAGCAGTGTTAGGACTAAGTGAGGGTGACCATTTGTTGTGAAAAACCAAGTGCCCAAATAGTACAGAAATGCTGCCGGATTTTTGAAAAATGGAAAAGAAAAGTATTTGAAAAAAAAAGAAAGGAAATTGTTGTTCAAAATAGTTTTGATTTTGGCAAATTGGCCTGAACTACGCAGGTTTGATTCTCACCGGATGTGAGATACGTAGGCAACCCTCATCGGGTCCAACCTCCCCTTTTCAAAAATAGCAAAAAATGCCAAATTTTTTAATTTCGTCATGAATAAGTCGGGTGCCGCCATTCTCGTTTAAAATAAGCCGAATGTCCCCAAAAAGGGCGCCGGAAGGCTGTTTTTGCAAGAACAGCCACCATGAGTCAGTTTCAACGGTTAGCAGGCACAGCCTTAAATTCTTCTCCCCGAAGTGCTGAAAGGACGTAACTGCAAAATCGGCCGTTTGTTTTAATATTGGAAATTTGAACAAAAATAGTGTCATATTTTCCTTTTAGGTCAAAATAAGTGATTAAATCACCTTAATAAATGTGCAGGATGAGCACGATTCAAAATAAGGGGAACTTGCATATAGGCCCGCGGAGAGATCGAACGATGTCCCGCGG
>NW_017707245.1:0-1010 GCF_001879085.1 Nicotiana attenuata | reverse complement strand
ACACCGGGAGTTTATACGGTCTCCACCTTCCTTATCATTTGCCTTTAATCTTCTTTTCTCCGGAGTCGATCCTCTTAGTGAGCTCTTCGATCATCCTCATAATTGTGGGGTCGGTCCCCGAGCCGCTGTCCATCTGGCCTTTCCAGCGCTGGTTCAGTACGCCAAGTGTTTTCATGTTCAGTCTACACTCGGAGTCTTATTCTGACTTTGAAGTTGGGCGATGGCGATTTGCTGGGTTTGCAGCATCTAGAATATCACTTGGAGGCTGACTCTCCCATATCCTATTTCTGGCGTTCCTCGGCCCCCCGATTGGGCTTCCCTGCGTATATTCCCTCCGGGGTCAGCGCCTAGATTTGTTTCCAAAGCAATGTGTGAACTAACATCAACTGGTTCCACATTTGGCACTTCCCTTAGGTTTATCAGTGGTACACCGACCCCTGCATTGCTATTTTCTCCAAGACCTTCGTTGTCATGAACAGGTGTGTTTTGTGAGCTAGACATGTGTTCAGCCTGATAATCAAAAAATCTTGACAAGAAAAAGTGAAAAAATAACGTGTGTAATGAGAATCAGTAAAGAAATAATCACTATTATCTTTAGCCCCACGGTGGGCGCCAAACTGTTTACCTCGAAAATACGAGTAACAATTAAATTTGATTTGTGGTTTTAATGATATGTGATTTAGTTCAATACCAATTAATAATCAAGAAATATGAAGTAGAAATGAAAGAAACAAGTGAATCAAACCAATATTGCTCTGCAGTAGTGACCTCGAGATGTATTAAGAGCAGTAAAGTAAGAACAATAAATGTAAAGGACAATTCTGATGAACAGTAAGAGAGAAAACTAGGATAGTATATTCTTGCCAATGATGAGATGATGTTACAAATGATTGGGGTCCCCTTTATATAATAGGGGAACCCTAAATAAGGTACATTTCTATTTACAGTAAGGAATATTACTAGTACAACTGTCTAACCGCCTAGTACGGAATTGTACAATCCTATTCCGG
>NW_017707244.1:0-1010 GCF_001879085.1 Nicotiana attenuata | reverse complement strand
TAAATATTATACCAATATCATACCTAATTAAACTCGTTATGGTTCGATGTTCTTCTTTCGATTTTGGTTATTCGATCTGATAACTTTGATTTGTTCGACTTGAACATTAACTAATGCATAGAGTCATATACTATAATCTTCCAATTAATTAAAGTCTTCACGCATACAAAATAAAAACGTTCTAAGCCGACCTAAATGTTGATAAACTCTTTATCCACAACCAATAAGTATCAACACATAAAGAGAAATAAGGTACATATCGGACTAAATTTGATCATTGAAAATATTTGTTTACTTGCGTAGAGTCAAAATTTAGAGAATACAACAAGGACGACTAATACATGAATGCCAAAGAAAGTATTGTATAACTTAGTATGTTATAATCAATAATATGTATTGTGTATCTTAGTATTTATTTTTGTAAGTATCGGTTATTCGGTATTATTTTCTTAAATATCTAATACTAAATATTTTAAAAAAGTAAACCAAATACCGTACTAAATATGAAATAACGAATACCAAATATCAAAACTTGTATTTGTCAAAACATAACATAATATTTGTGGGTACAAGACTGTATACGGTCGAAACCGGGCTCGTCTATTGCATGATAGTTCGCGACTGAATCGTGATAGGTTGAAGCTCGACCCTGGATTATATCGAACCAAGGTACGAAGTTAGATCATCGATCCCAATGACTCCGGAACCGACCCGACTCCGAACAAGATCGAGGAACTTTATCGGGCCAAATAACGGAAGGCCAAAATATCCGCTATGGTCGAATATCACGGTGAAAAATCTCGGTTCATATCGAAGGAGAGGCCGTAATTAGTTAGCAAAAGTTATGAGGTTTTTCTACCTTTTATAGAATTATATCTAGAGTAAGGCTCCCCCGTAACTATCGTAAAAAAGAGGGGTTCTAGATTCAGTTTTGTAAAGACTAGATTAGCAAAACGCGCTAATCCCCTAAAGCGATATACTCGTCATTTCGTAGTTCTTATAATCTGTAT
>NW_017707243.1:0-1010 GCF_001879085.1 Nicotiana attenuata | reverse complement strand
CATCATGTCTTAGGATCCTGTTTAATATACTGCCCTTGTTTGTGTTTGAGTCGTGCTGTTTACATGCATTATCTGTGGAGGTAAACCTGAGCCTTTAATTGCTTCTTTCCTGCCTTTATTTGCTAAAGTCCTATTTGTTCTTGCCTGCCGCCTAGTATTTTCTCCTTTTAAACCTTAGGGGGGCTGTCTAGAACTGCCTATAGGTAGAGGTCCTAATTTCCTCCAAGACCATTAAGAAGGGACGGGTAACAGCACGCATAGAGATCGTTAAACAACACTCGCTTAAATAGCTGCTAAGGGGTGGGAATGGGTAGATATGGATATGATGACTACGCGTTAATGTCACGTGTAGCCCCTCATTGAAGAGTGTTTACCGGGTATTGCGTGGGGTAATCCTGTACGCTAACTAACCTAGGACCCCTCCTTCCCAAATTCCCTTTGTCTAAAGCTTTACTTTTTTATGTACACAACTTCTTCAAAGCCTTTGTCTCATTTTTTGAGTCATATAATGTCCAACATGCTTTATTTGCCATTATGTGTTTCAACTACTTATTTGTTAAAAGGCTAATTCATAAGTATAAGTTCGGCCGGGACCCACCGTTGTGGACCGAGAGGGGTGCCTAACACCTTTCCCTCAAGGTTATTTCGAGCCCTTACCCTAATCTCTGGTAATGCAAACTAGTCTAAGAGTTAATCGCTCTAGGTGCCCTAACGCACCATAATCCGTGAGGTGGCGACTCTTCAAATACCCAAATCCCAAAAGGAAACGAGTCGATTCTCCCATGGAATGTCGAAACCCAGACTTCTCCCCGCGAGGAGGGAAAAAAGGGGCGCGATAGTTATCAGAATGAGCACTGAAACAATCACTATTATCCTTAGCCCACGGTGGCGCAACCATTACCCTAAATACGAGTAACAATAACTTAAATTGTGTTTAAGGATATGTGATTAATCCAATACCAATTGATAAACAAAGGAATTAAAGTAATATAAATTGAAAGAATAAAAAT
>NW_017707242.1:0-1010 GCF_001879085.1 Nicotiana attenuata | reverse complement strand
CAACTATTATGGTATTATTCTCGCTTTTCTCGCTTAACTGGTGAGTTGCTATACCTCTGCCAGTTTACCCTTACGTATCTGTGGTTTATGTCTATGATCCTGTGTGTTTAAAGTGTGTTTTCTCGAGCATGATTCTGTCAAATTGCATGTTTGTTCGAGCCTCTTTAGTTCTCTAATTAAAACTGTTAGCTCTGAGACTGTTTGTTTGAATCCTCTTAAGTGTTTAAGCCTAATACCCTCTAATTGGTTTCTTGCATGAAACCTTATTAATTCTGCCACTCATGTATCCTGATAACCTGTCTTTCAGCATGCTTTAGCTCATTCAATCTCATATGGCTATTTAACTTTAGGTAAGTAGGCTATATGTGTATGTTATGTGCACCTTTCAGGTTTTAACTCATTAAATGCCATGAATGAAGAACTTTGCAACTTGCCAATTTGTGTTTTAGACCTTTCAATGTAACTCTGTTCACATGTCTAGATTTTGCTATCTATTACTCTATGTTCTGAACTCTACTATGATGTCTCCCTAAATCAAGTAGGTCTCTTAGAAATCTAGCCCCTTAAACCATGACCTCCTCTTATGTGCTTCTTATGCTACCCTGAATCCCATCCTTAGGTTTCTGTAAGTTCTGTCCTTGGCCTCCTCAGCGTAACGCTACTGGTCGGGGTCCATGTGAGACCCTTGTAGACTCTGACTCGGCTGGGGTTGGTCCATATCCCCTCTTCAACTGATTGTGCGCTNTTTCGTTCTCTAAGTGTGCGCTCGTACCCTGGGTCTTGAAACTCGTTGGGTAACTCTGACNCTACTAGTAAATTTGGGTTCTTTGTGTCTTGTACCGTAATGGTTACTGTATACTCTCGTGTAGTTTGGTAGTTGTTTATGGTTAGTAAGGTACGTGGGTTATACCGGGTTACCGGTGGTCCCGNGGTCCTGGCTAGGGCCTTTCCGTAATTAGGTACTTACTTAGTTTTCGTTAAATTTTCTTTACACTTTTCGGCTTTTAAGT
>NW_017707241.1:0-1010 GCF_001879085.1 Nicotiana attenuata | reverse complement strand
GAGATGATTTATTGAAGAAGGGTTTTTGTGATTCTTATAAAGTGTGGGACTTGCATGGAGAAGTTTTAGTTAGAGTTGAAACTTCTAATACTGCAGTTAGTGATGAAGCGGGAGATGAAAGCATTGAAGAGGATAATATTACTGAAATGATTCACGATGCTTGTGGACATACGAATGTGGAGGATAATGATAATAATTCAGAGGACAATGAAGAGCCAAATATACATGCAACAAAGTTCTACAAATTGTTAGAAGATGCTGAGACAGAACTTTATCCTGGTTGTAAAAAAGTCTCGAAGTTGTCTTTTGTTGTTAAACTACTTCACTTGAAGTGTCTTAACCATTGGAGCAACAAATCGATGGATGCATTATTGAGCTTCTTTAAAGAAGTTCTTCCCGAGGGGTCATTTGTGCCTAATTCTTTCTATAAACAAAGAAAGTTCTTTGTGACCTAGGCTTGGGGTACACCAAAATAGATGCATGCAGGAATGATTGTATTTTATATTGGCGTGATTATGCCGATGTCCAAGCATGTCCTAAGTGTGGTAAGTCTAGATGGAAGTCCGAAGAACACGGAGGCAATAAAGTAGCTCATAAAATCTTGCGGCATTTTCCAATCAAACCAAGGCTTCAAAGATTGTACATGGCAAGAGGTTATGAAGCGCTTGTGCAATTACAAGCTTTGGGTAATGTGAGTTTTGGTAAAGGACAAAAGAGAAAGCGTGATGTTCATAGCAATGCTTACAATTGGAAGAAGAAAAGTATCTTTTTCCAATTGCCTTATTGGAAGAGTCTTATGTTACGACATAACCTTGATGTGATGCACATCGAAAGAAATGTGTCCGATAATATTATATCAACTGTCATGAATATGGTTGGAAAGACAAAAGACATATTGAAAAGTAGATATGACTTGATGGATCTTGGAATCAGACAAAGGTTGCATCCTATTGAGGATGGGAATAATATTTTGTTACCGGCAACATGCTATGCATTGTCCGCGGAAGAGA
>NW_017707240.1:0-1010 GCF_001879085.1 Nicotiana attenuata | reverse complement strand
AACACAAATGTACGTACCCAAGCAAGCCTATGTGGTGCAGGGGACAATCAAACCACCTCGGTTGAGTGAGCCAGTGGTTATTGGACGCGTACCACAGAAGCCTATGACGAGCCCTGCTGCGGTACCATGGAATCATCATCAGACGGTGGTTATGTACAAGGGTAAAGAGATCTTGGGTGAGCTGCTAAAAAACCCCCTTGTTGAGAAATATTCATATGTAGAGGAGATAAATAATGCCACCAGAAGGTGTTTCCCGCCTAAGATGCCTGTGAGTGCTGAGGAAGCAGAAGTGTTCTTTCAAAAAACGAAATAGGCCGATTATGAGGTGGTACATTTGTATGAAACTTTGTCAAGCCTAAGTACAGTAAAAAGAAAGATGATAAGGTTTTCACAGCTGAAGAAATTGAGGAAATACGTGGGGCAATGAGGAAAATGCTCTACGAAACCCACATGGTCCAGCCAGGAGAGGGCACTAGCACCGCTGAGGTGTTGTACATGGGACCAAGCGCCAAGCTTCAAAACTAGAAGGCTACGCCATTCCCGATCAGGCAGGAGTCCCGGTAGACCTGTCCTGCCACTTTTTCTGCATCCCGAGTTATTCCAGGGTGTAACTCGGATGTTCTCTCTAGTTTCCTGTCTTTTAAATTTCCCAATGTAAACCCTGTTATCTTCCCAATTCCAAGAAATGAAATCAATATTTCATCGTTCATTTTTCTTTATTCTTTTTGATTTTGCTATTTTTTCTCCTTCATTTCTTCTCTTTAGCTATAATAATGCAGCTTTAAATAACATGACATGCTTGCGGACTTCATGCCTAGATCCCAAAATGCTGTCAGACTTTGAAATAATGAATCAAGAGTCGAAATGCAAAGAAGGTAACCTTGAGGAAATAAAACCAAGAATTGGAACAATTGAAGGAAAATTGGTTCGCGGGTTGGAAAGGTCCATACATTACAACAAAAGAGTGTGCTGTACTCGGGGCACATCCGGGCAGTTGTACCAACAAAGAG
>NW_017707239.1:0-1010 GCF_001879085.1 Nicotiana attenuata | reverse complement strand
TAAAATATACATATTTCATCTGCGAGCTTGGGGATTTTCCACCATTGTGAGCGACCTTGAGAGCTTTGGGGCGAGGATTTTGCAGAGTTTCGACTGGGAAATCGATTGGAGGTAAGTCCCTTGGCCTAAATTATTCGAGTTTATGGTAGGATTTAACATGGAAATTAGTGGAAACTTCATCAAAAATGGGGTAAGTTAAGGGGCTTGAGAAATTATGAGTTAAAATGGAATTTAGGAAGGTCAAAATGGACTCCGATTTTAATAAATTGGATATGCATGGACTCGTGGCGAGACGAGGAATCCGATGATGTGAATTTTATAATTTTTCGAGAAGTGGGCCCGGGGCTCGGGTTTTTCCAACTTCGTGATTTTTGGTGTTTTTCGAGTCTTTTCAATTGGGTTATATTCCCTTAGCCTATTGTAATGTATTCCTTGTGGTTTTGAATCAGATTTGACGCGCGAGGAGGTCAATTCGAGAGGAAAAGGCATAGCGAGCTAGACTTTGGGCCGGCTTGAGGTGAGTAATGGGTGTAAATGACGTACTGAGGGTTTGAGACCCCGGAATTTCACATCGTACTGCTATATTGAGGCGAGGCACCAGGACAACTCTTTTCCCTTTTGGGAATTTTGGGTTTGTTTTGGAATTTGAAGAGTCGCCACCTAATGATTAAGTGCAGTAGGACACAAAAAAAAGGGGTTTTGAGTTTGAAAACCAGAGTTTGGGTAAAGGGATAGAAATTATCTCGAGGGGAAGGTGTTAGGCACCCCCCAAGATCCACTAGTATGGTTCCCGGCCATTGTTATAATTGTGACTTCACTTAACAAGTAAGCAAATAAGGGTTCAAATAGAGGGAGTTTTCACATAATATTACAAGTAAAATGGAAATTTGAGGTAGAGATAAAGAGGGCAGAAGTTTCAAGAAAAGATTTAAACATAAATGAAAAAAAAATTTTGGAAAGGGGGGTTCCTAAGGTTTATAAGTCAATATGGATCACCCCACACAACACCC
>NW_017707238.1:0-1010 GCF_001879085.1 Nicotiana attenuata | reverse complement strand
TAGGGTCCCACTCCCTAGTTGATGCCAGCATAACTTGATGACTCTCCAACATAGCATCCTACTTCCTAGTTGATGCAAACATAACCTGATGACATTCCAACATAGGGTCCCATTCCCTAGTTGATGCCAACATAAACTGATGACTTTTCTAACATAGTGTCCCACTCCCTAGATGATGCCAACATAACCTGATGACTTTCCAACATAGGGTCCCACTCCCTAGATGATTCCAGTATAACCTGATGACTTTCCAACGTAGGGTCCCACTCACTAGTTGATGCCAGCATAACCTGATGACTTTTCCAACATAGGGTCCCACTCCCTAGTTGATGCCAGCATAACCTAATGACTTTTCCAACATAGGGTCCAACTCCCTAGTTGATGCCAACATAACCTGATAACTTTTCCAACATAGGGTCCCACTCCCTAGTTGATGCCAGCAAAACCTGATAACTTTTCCAACATAGGGTCCCACTCCCTAGTTGATGCCAGCATAAGCTGATGACTTTTCTAACATAGGTTCCCACTTCCTAGTTGATTCCACTATAACTTGATGACTTTTCCAACCTGATGACTTTTTTCCAACATAGGGTCCCACTCCCTAGTTGATGCCAGCATAACTTAATAAATTTTCCAACATAGGGTCCCACTCCCTAGTTGATGCTAGCATAACCTAATGACTTTTCCAACATAGGGTCTCACTCCCTAGTTAATGCAAATATAACCTGATGACTTTTCCAACATAGGGTCCCACTCCCTATTTGATGCCAGCATAACCTGATGACTTTTCTAACATAGGTTCCACTCTCTAGTTAACGCCAGCATATGATAACTTTTCCAACCTGATGACTTTTCTAACATAGTGTCCCACTCCCTCGATTATGCCACCATAGCTTGATGACTTTCCAACATAGGGTTCCACTCCCTAGTTGATGCCAGCATAGCCTGATACTTTTCCAAAATAGGGTCCCACTCCCTAGTTGATGCCAGCATAACCTGATGACTTTTCC
>NW_017707237.1:0-1010 GCF_001879085.1 Nicotiana attenuata | reverse complement strand
AATCCGGGCGGGGAACTTTCAAATCACAAATGTCATGTTGACCTTGCTCGAGCAAAGGGGATATTTTACGAGCGCCTCCGACCAAAATGCATACAAGCACTTGAAGGGGTTCGTAGATACTTGCTGGGGCAGCAAACAAACAAACGTGTCAGAGGATGCGTTGAGATTGAGGCTTTTTCCGTTTTCTCTTCGGGGCAAAGCGTTGGACTGGTTAGAAAGGTTACCAAATCATTCTATCACCACATGGGATGAATTGGCGGACAAATTTATTTCCAAGTTCTTTTCTCCAAGTCATATGGCGGCTCTTTGGGGACGAGATTCTAGCCTTTAAGCAGATGCCAACGGAGCCATTGCATGAGATCTGGGAGCGATATAGAACAATGGTGAAGGAATGCCCTAACAACGACATGACTGAGGCAATGATCCAACAGACTTTCAATAGGGGCATCAACACCACAAATCAATGCATTGTGAACCAATTGGCCGGTAGGAACTTTATGAAACTTTCTTACCAAGAGGCATGTGACGTACTTGATGAAATGGTGGACACCTCTTCGGCATGGCAAAGCCGAGCGAATGTACCCCAAGGTGACCCCACGGTCATCCATTTGCACAAGGAGTTGAGTGATCATGTCCAAGCTATTGCCGAACTTACAACAACAATGAATCAGTTGGCGAAGGCGCAATTGCAAGAAGTACAAAACCCGCGCCAAGTCAATGCAATGGAGAATGGTTCTATGCTAAAAAGGAGGCAAAGAGGGCAACAACAACCTCAAGGTAACGGTGAGCAGTTTGACAACAACAATGATGGTGGTGGTTATTCGAACGAGTGTTTTGATGATCAAAGTGAGGAGTGCCAATATGTCAATAACTACCAAGGAAATAGAGGAAATCAAGGGAATCAACAATGGCGTCCTCAAGGCAATTGGGGCAATCAACAAGAAGGCGGCAATTGGAATAACAATAATCCACAACAAGGTAGCAACAATTGGAACAATAACAATCAGAAC
>NW_017707236.1:0-1010 GCF_001879085.1 Nicotiana attenuata | reverse complement strand
CCCAATGGTCGCTTTATTGATCTGTCTGCCATTTGCAATCGCATGAAAGTTGGCCTCGGTGGCCCGATACCCAAAGTCTTGAAAACTGAGTAGGGCATTAGGTTGATGTTTGCCCCTAGATCACATAAAGCTTTAGCAAAGTCTGCACTCCCTATAGTGCAAGGGACAGTGAAAGCACCGGGATCCTCTAACTTCGGAGCCATTGAATATACTATAGCACTAACTTGGTGGGTCATCTTGATAGTTTCACAGTCCATGGATCTTATCTTTGTCACCAAATCTTTCATGAATTTAGCATAGCCAGGCATCTGCTCTAAAGCTTCTACCAAAGGAACATTAATGGATAAGCTCTTCATCATGTCAATGAACTTTTTGAATTGATTCTCATTTTCTGCTTGGCTAGCCTCTGAGGATAAGGTGGAGTGGTCTAGGCAAGGGTGCCTTGGCTTTGGCTCAACGGCTCGGCATGTCAGTCGTGTCCTAGAGGTTCATGTCATTTTGCGTTTCGCCTCGGCTATCTTGATCTCATCCTCACTCTTGNTTCACATCTCATCACTCATCTAAAACTCCAAAGACTTCATCTCTTGCTAACTCAACTTCAACTCTACCCAAAAACTTTCGCCTTTTAGTTTCGGTAAGTCCGATTTCGACATCTACCGCCTCTCCTACTCTTCGNTTTACCGCCCTATACTACTGTACTCGTTTCCACCCCTTTGGGGTTTCCAACTTCCCGGTAATTTCCGTACTTTCGGTAACGTTCGGCCTACCGGTCTTACGGGTCGTCGTACGTTTCCAAGGGTTCTTAGGTTCGGTGACGTTTTTCGAACCGTCGTTTACGGCCTTACGTCCCCAAAAGTTTCCCTAAAAGTTTCGTAAACGGTTAATCGTTTAAGGNGTTAAAACGGCCTAAAAGTTTCGGACGTCCGATTAACCGGGGTATTACCCGGGCTAACTTCCGTTTTTTACCTAGTTACCCTAATTTCGGGTTTTACCCTAACGTACGTTCCCTA
>NW_017707235.1:0-1010 GCF_001879085.1 Nicotiana attenuata | reverse complement strand
CCCCTAAGTTTATTTCTGCTATTTTGGTCTGCCGGGACGTTCGATGTTGAGTTTCGGAGAGTTTTGGGACACTTAGACCCTAAACGAGAGCTTAAGTGTTGAAAAATGGTCCGTAGTCGGAACAGTGTGAAGACGACCTCGGAATGGAAATCCGATGGTTCCGTTAGCTCCGTTAGGTGATTTCGGGCTGGGAGCGTGTTCGAAATGTATTTTGGAAGTCTGTAGCTCATTTAGGCTTGAAATGCCGGAGTTTGTATTTTTGAAGTTTCCGGTCCGATAGTGAGTTTTTGATCCGAGGGTCGGATTGGAATTCCGGAAGTTACAGAAGTTCCGTCATGTCATTTGGGATGTGTGTGCAAAATTTCAGGTCATTCGGACGAGGTTTGTTTATGTTTTTGATCGAAAGCGTGTTTGGTTGGAATTTGAGGTTCTTAGACTTAAATCTTTGATTAATTCGGGTTTCCGGCGTTGTTTTAGGTGTTTTAAGGATTGGTACAAGTTCGAATAAGGTATTAGGTGGTATTGGTACTTTTGGTTGAGGTCCCGAGGGCCACGGGATGATTTCGGGTGGTTGACGAAAAATTTTGAAGTTGAATGAATTGCTAAAGGTTCTGTCATCTGGTATTTCCGCTTCTGCGGCTTGGGAAGCGCAGAAGCGGAGCCGCAGAAGCGGCTGGACCACCGCAGGAGCGAAATTCGAGTGCTTCTTCAGTTTCCGCAGGTGCGGAAGTTTAACCGCAGAAGCGGTTACGCACCTGCGAGATGGTAGTCGCAGATGCGGTCCTTGGAATTTTGTTTGAAACCGCGGAAGCGGTAATGAATCTGCATAAGCGGCAACCGCAGATGCGGTGAAGGGGCCGCAGAAGCGGAAATCTTGACTTTAATGAAGAACCGCTGAAGCGGCTCGTGGTCCGCAGAAGCGGGACCGCAGAAGCGGTCCCTTGTCCGCAGAAGCGGAAACCCCTGGACAGAAATAGAGATGTCGAGGGTTTGAGTTCATAAGTTGCAAA
>NW_017707234.1:0-1010 GCF_001879085.1 Nicotiana attenuata | reverse complement strand
TGTTTCCTAGAAAACTGAAACTTTTGAAAAACAATTTTTTAGACAATAACTGTGTTTGAATTGTTTCTGGAACGAATAGTTGTTCTGTAAACAATGAAAAGCACCTGAAATCTGTTTCGGTTTTTTAGGGAACTTTCTGAGTTCTTTTGCAAAACCAAGTCTGTTTATAAACCAAGTATAGTTGTTATAATATAAAACATCCTTTAGCGAAAAAACTTATAATCAAATGATACCCAAACCCAAAAAGATTGCAAGTGATACCTTCCACAACATTCAACACTAATGCAGAATAGTTAATTTCATCACTCTGATCTACCCTCAAAAACTAAAAAAGTACTTAATTCATTCAATCTTTTTGTAATGGAAATTCTTCTGACAGCAATATAGAGTTCAATCGTTTTTTAAATGGCATTAGGATTTTAGGAAGTCTTGGGACAACACTCCAAAAGCAAAAGCTAACATGTGTTTGGAAGGAAAACAAAGTGAAACCAAATTATTTAGGTTTTGGAAACTATAGAAAATGTCATTTCAAACACCAACTCCAAAACTAATTCTTCCAAACCAACTCACCACTTCCGTCCATGAAAGTTCCAAACCAATTCCCCAAAATCAATCCCTACCTTGAACACCCTCTATCATAGTATCCTCATTTACTAGTAAAGTTATTTGTTCTTTCATTTCCACTTCTCGGAAGAAGGTAAGCCATGATTGCAGAAAGTTGGTCCTAACATAGATATCAGCACGATCACAATCAAGTACACATGGAACTCACACTCCATAAGGCACTAAACTCGTCCTTGAAAAGAAAGAGAAAGGGACTGGAACAATGAAAACTCCAACTGTAGAAGTGTTGGTTAAGACTAACCTCCTTCTGCTCACGAGGACCGAGAAGTGTCGATAGACAGAATAAATCCAATAAATAACAAGGGTGTGAGTATATTTTGATATTGCTTCAGGAAGTCCTGAGGGTTTCCTTGCTCGCCTGTACTTTCCTCTGCCAAAAAAGAAAC
>NW_017707233.1:0-1011 GCF_001879085.1 Nicotiana attenuata | reverse complement strand
AATTTGAAGAAACGTTTAGAGGAATCAAAGGGTAATTGGCCTGAAGTGTTACCCGAAGTTTTATGGGCATATCGCACGACAACAAAGACGAGCACAGGTGAAACTCCTTTCTCTTTAGTTTATGGAGCTGAAGCATTAATCCCAGTTGAAATAGGAGAACCGAGTACAAGATTCTCACAAGCAACACAAGAGTCTAATGATGAAGAGATGCGGGTCAATTTGGATCTACCCGAAGGCAAGAGAGAAGCCGCATTAATAAGAATGGCAGAACAAAAACAAGTGATTGAACGATATTACAACAGAAAAGCATGACTGCGATACTTCAAAACTGGGGACTTCGTGCTTAAAAAGGTTTTTCAATCTACAAAGGCAGCCAACGCGGGTAAACTAAGTCCAACCTGGGAAGGACCCTACAGAGTTCGAGATATTGTAGGAAAAGGAGCATACGAGTTGGAAACAATGGACGGGAAGGTGCTTCCTTCACATTGGAATGCAGTTCATTTGAAGAGATACTACTTCTAAGGAAAAACCCTCGGTCAGGTATCACCATGTTAAATTATATTTTTTTTGAATTGTTAAAATTTTACTAACGATTTTAGATGATAGGCAAAATGCTAACCCGTACTAAATGATGAGTCACGACCTGTAAGGCAAAATGGAATAAACTAAAATTCCTAGCCCAGGGTTAAAATTATTCTGATAGAAGTATACATGGGTTAAGCAATCTTTATCTATAATCGCACCCCCGAGTCTCGTATGTATTTCCTTTTCAGGAAAAGGACCGGGTGAAGGAGACTATCAAGTGCTCGAGGCTTCATACTTCAACACTCAAACACTTGGGGGACTACATAGTATATACATTCACGTGTATCAAAAAGGCATACAAGATTTAGAAAATCAAGCCTAGAAGAATCAAGTACGGAGTGAAAGTTACGAAGTCATGGCATTCATCATAGTATTCTTTCCCATGAGAACAATGGCACTCATCATAGTATTCTTTCCCATAAGAAC
>NW_017707232.1:0-1011 GCF_001879085.1 Nicotiana attenuata | reverse complement strand
GGATAAACGTTCATGACAAAAGCTCACTTGATTTCGAATTTTCTATTCCCTCCATTTTACTTTCCCACCATTTCCCAATTCACACTCTTAGACTTTAAAGCCCAATGCTTAAAGTCTTTAAAGCCCAATGCTTTAAAGTCCAACAATCCCCCACATGAATGGGAATGGCTGTAACAGAATGATCATAGATAAAAGTTGTGTGATTTGCAAGTAAGGATTAATTGCATCTGGATAAGTAGGTTTCCCTTTGAACTTTTCATAGTGAACATATGTCGGATATATTCGGTCAATCAGTAGATTTGATATCTTTGAACCGTCGAACTTTAGTGTATACCTAGACAACCATATGTCACACAACCAACCCTTAACCGTCTTTTGGTTCTCATTGTTGTGTTCGTTTCAGCCATGAACACCGCCTGGTTTCATAAGTGCGTAGAGAATTAGCCTTACAGAATTCTCATTGAAGCGGCTTCCACTTCACACTTACATAGGTGATTCCTAAACGTGTAATCCTTTAGATTGACACTATTTGATAAATACCACATCAAACTTAGGTAATCATTAAAGAACGTGTAAAGTTTTATCCTTGTTACTGAACATTGTCTTCATCACGAGAAGGGACCAAAGATTTTACTTTGACAATGTTGAACCGGTCAATCACAACTTTGTTTGAGCTCCTTGAACCTAGATCTCGGAATATTTAAAATTTTAGGTAGAGTTACCGCCATGTTGACTTGTCCTCGGCCATAGTCCCATTCCCTTAAATGACTTCTTAACTCCTTCTCTAGTTAAGCCTTTTGTAAGCGGATCCGCCACATTATCCTTTGATCTTACATAATGAATAGTGATAATTCCACTAGAAAGTAGTTGTCTAATGGTGTTATGTCTTCGTCGTATATGACGAGACTTTTCGTTATACATAACGCTCCCTGCCCGTCCTATTGCAGCCTCACTATCGCAATATATGCAAATAGGAGCCAAAGATTTTGGCCAGAACGGAATGTCTTCTAA
>NW_017707231.1:0-1011 GCF_001879085.1 Nicotiana attenuata | reverse complement strand
CTCCTTCGAAGGTGGAGGTACCGGCGTTGGGGCCACATTGTGCACCGCAAACATTTCTCTCGCAGCATGCTGTTCCCTGTAGACGGTTTTGATCCCATCCTTTGTCGGGAATTTCATCATTTGATGGAGGGTGGATGGCACTGCTCTCATGCAGTGTATCCACGGCCTTCCAAGCAAGGCGTTGTACCTCATGTCTCCCTCGATGACATGGAATTTGGCATTTTGGGTTGTGCCGGCCACGTTGACTGGGAGGGTGATTTCTCCTTTCGTTGTTTCACTTGCCAAGTTGAATCCATTGAGGACTCGAGAGGCGGGTACGACTTGGTCAAGCAGTCCGAGCCGCTCTACCACCCTCGAGTTGATAATATTGGCCGAGCTACCTAGATCCACAAGTACACGTTTAATTTGAAATGAATTTACAAGGAAGGAGATTACCAGTGCGTCGTTGTGAGGTTGAGACAAGGTCTCGATGTCCTCGTCGCTGAATGTGAGGGCATCCTCGGGTATGTAGCCCCTAGTTCGCTTTTCTCTGGTGCTGGATATTTTTGTTCTTCTCATCATGGGCTCCTGTGGGGCATCAATGCCTCCCAAGATCATGTGGATGACATGCTGCGGCTCATTTGTTTCGTTCTTCTTGGCCGCCTCTCTTTCCTGGAACTGATTCTCGGCCCGGTCGCTTAGGAATTCTCGGAGGTGACCATTTTTGAGTAGTCTGGCTACTTCTTCTCGGAGCTGGTGGAAATCCACGGTCTTGTGGCCGTGCATGTTGTGAAATTCACACACTAAGTTATGATTTCTTTGCGAAGGATCTGATTGTACAGGCCTGGGCCACCTGGCGTCCCTGATTTTACTGATGGCGAACACGATGTCTGATACGTCTACGCTGTAGTTGTCTGGGCCCTATTATGCTCATGATCGGCCCTCTACTTCTGCTTACGCTCCTCTACACCCTGAGCGTATTCATGTGTACAAGAAATATCCATGTCTGGCTGAAGTGAGACCAACATACAA
>NW_017707230.1:0-1011 GCF_001879085.1 Nicotiana attenuata | reverse complement strand
CGTGGCGTTAGAGTCCTTCTTTTCTATTAAGTATCTAAGAGCTGCATGGTCAGAGTATACGATTACCTTGGATCCATTAGGTAGGACCGAAACTTGTCAAAAGCAAATACCACAGCTAGCATCTCTTTCTCTGTCACTGTGTAATTCAACTGGGCTCCACTCAGTGTCCTACTAGCATAGTAAATGGGGTGCATCAGTTTGTCCTTCCGCTGGCCCAGCACTGCCCCCACCGCATAGTCACTGGCATCACACATCAATTCAAACGGTTGCTCCCAGTCTGGGGCAACGATTATGGGTGCTGTGACCAGCCTTTGCTTCAACTCCTCAAAAGCTACCCTGCATTCATCAGAAAATACAAAAGGGTGATCTTTCTCTAACAACTTACAGAGAGGGTTGACAATTTTGGAGAAGTCTTTAATGAACCTCCGGTAGAATCCGGCATGTCCAAGAAAGCTCCTTATGGCTTTGACTGATGTTGGCGGTGGCAGCTTTGCTATGACATCAACCTTTGCTCTATCAACCTCTATTCCTTTGCTTGACACTCGGTGTCCCAAGACTATACCTTCTTGTACCATGAAATGACACTTTTCCCAGTTCAGAACCAAGTTAGTCTCAATGCATCGTTTCAGCACACGCGTCAAATTTACTAGGCAGTCCTCAAATGAATTCCCCACCACTGAGAAGTCATCCATGAACACCTCCATTATATCTTCTACCATGTCAGTAAATATGGCCATCATGCACCTTTGGAATGTGGCGGGTGCATTGCATAGACCAAAGGGCATCCTCCTGAAGGCATAAATTCCGTACGGGCATGTGAAGGAGGTCTTTTCTCTATCCTCAGGGGCAATGGAGATCTGATTGTACCCTGAGTACCCATCCAAGAAGCAAAAGTGTGACCTCCCTGCCAATCTATCCAGCATTTGATCAATGAAAGGAAGTGGGAAGTGGTCTTTTCTGGTGGCCAGATTCAACTTTCTATAATCCATGCAGATTCTCCAGCCTGTGACA
>NW_017707229.1:0-1011 GCF_001879085.1 Nicotiana attenuata | reverse complement strand
AGACGAGGAAGAAAATCACGAAATGAAAGTCCTGGGCTAGCGCGGTCAGGTGCGCGCCCGCGCTAAAAGTAGCGCGCCCAAGACAGAACGATTACCAACTAGCGCGGTCAGATGCGCGCCCAGGTGCGGGACCGCGCTAGTCCAAATTCCGGGAAGGTTTATTTAGGGGTAAAATTGGAAATCTGGAGGAAACCCCACTTAACCTATATAAACTCAAGCTCGCCCAAGGTTAATTTATCAAGTTTTTCATAGGCTAGTGCAAGGTATCAAGAGGCAAGAGGCAAGGAGGAGATTTGACCATCAAGTTCTTCTTTTCTTTCCTTTGTTTTTGCTATTTGTGATGAAATTGAACCCTATTGTGTTGAACTTTAGTATGAGTAGCTAAAACCCATTATTCTGGGGTCATGGGTGAAACATGAAAGTTGATGTTTGACGTTTAATTCGACGAAGTTGGTTTGTCATATTGGATTGTTTATTTAATTCTGATTTTAATTATTTTACTGAGTAGCTAACTGTCACGACCCCAAACCCGGTCGTGATGGCGCCCAACACTAATGCTAGGCAAGCCCGACCATTTACTCTCTCAACCCGAGCACAAAGCTCAAAACCAATTAATCAGATGCTTAAAATCAAATATTAATACTCATAGTTGAATTACTCAATTAAAACAATATGAAATACTGACATAACTGTAACTCCCAAAGACCTGGGGTCATGAGTCTAGAGCCTCTAACTAATACAGAGTCAAAAAATCCTCAAAATAAGTATGTTCTAAAGTACGGAAATAATAAAGGGATAAGGGAGGAGTCGGGTCCTGCGGACGTCATAGCAGCTACCTCGACCACTCCTGGAACTCTGGAAACCAGCGGCTAGCTCAACTAAGCTCCCGAAGTACCTGAATCTGCACACAAGGTGCAGGGAGTAGGGGGGTGAGTACTACCAACTCAGTGAGTAATAAGCATATAAAATGTCTGAAGATAAGAAATCCACGAAATGCCACAAAGTAAAGCT
>NW_017707228.1:0-1011 GCF_001879085.1 Nicotiana attenuata | reverse complement strand
TAGGGAAGTTTTGGCGGGTGGGAGGTGATTGATAGTGAGAGGGCTGAGCATTATAGGCTTGGTAGACGGGTGCAGGTTGGGAATATCTTGGTGAGGTAGGTTGATATGTGGGAGGTGGAGATGATTGGTAAGTAGGTGGTGGAGCTTGGTAGGAAGGCGGGGGTGCTTGGTAATTAGGGGTAGGTTGATATATGAGAGGAGATACTGGGTAGGTTTGGTATTTTATTGGGGATTTTGTTCTCTGTGCAACCATCACGGCACTCACATCCTTTTTCTTGGACGTGCCACCAGACTGTAGAGCCTTGTTGGTAGCCTGCAATGCCTCAAAATTAGTGACCACTCCACTTTTAATGCCTTCCTCGATCCTTTCCCCTAGCTTGATGATGTCGGAGAATTTCTGGCCTTCAATCAGCATCAACCTCTCACAATATTGTGGGTCCTGAGGACGAAAAACCTATTCATCTGTTCTTCTTCTAAGGCCGGCCTGACCTTAGCCGCTTCTGATCTCTAACGAGTAGCATACTCGCGGAATGTCTCTGTAGGTTTCTTCTTCAAATTCTGGATGTAGAATACATCTGGCGCATTCTCCATATTGAATCTGAACCTGTCCATGAAATCGGACGCCATACCTAACCAGCTTGTCCACTTCTTGGGGTCTTGGCTAATGTACCAAGATAGAGCATCCCCTTTCAAACTTCTCATGAAGAGCTTCATGCGAACCTTTTCATCTCTTCCGACTCCGACCAGCTTATCGCTGTATGTCCTCAAATGGATTCTGGGATCCCCCGTGCCATCAAACATCTCAAACTTGGGAGGTTTGTACCCCTCCGGAAGTTCGACATCTGGCTAAATGCAAAGGTCCTCATAATTCAGCCCCTCGATACCTTTGTTTCCTTCAACACCCTGGACTCGGCTAGTCAACTTCTTGAGTTCTGCGGCTAGGTTCCTGATGAGAGAGTCTTTGTCATCAGACTCCGGTGTGCTTGAAATAGGTTGAGTATATTGTGGTAT
>NW_017707227.1:0-1011 GCF_001879085.1 Nicotiana attenuata | reverse complement strand
GGTGAGTCTACACTTTTGGGTTTAAAATAATATTAGCTGAACAAACAAGTTGCATTTTTGTTTTTCGTATACCCCATATATTATATAATGCAAATAAAGATGATCAACGCTAGCTATTTCTATTTGATCCAGCAGCAGCTTTGTGTATTATTGGAAATTTCTTGGAGATTAATATATAGCAATTGGAAATTAATAATGACCTAAATTATACTCTTATCTAGTAAGAGCGATCACTGTACACTGTATGTACCTCCAGATACGTACATTCATTCATTCATGACTCATTACCTGATTTTAAATGGATAATTCACAAAAGAAAAGTATATATCAAGGATTAAGCTTTTTGAGGAACTTTAATTGATTTTATACTACCTAATGAATTAATTAATTATCTCCAAAATCCAGATAGACTAAAAGGGCCAACATCAATGTTAATCTAGAGAGAAGTTTTAGAGAAGTTTTTTTCATATTTCTTATAGGTGAGATTCATTACAACTGTTTAATGTTGCGTCTACATGAATATGATTAAGATACACGAGTGTTCAATTATTAGCTCTATCATCAACTTTTCCACAAAATACCTAAGCAATTTTTTAGAAAGTGGACGTGAGGCAAGATGTTAAGCTTTAATATGAAGTGAGGTGTAAGCTCTGGGGCATGAAGTAAAAAGCCTGATGAATCCATAAATTTTCTGTTTATTAAGTTAACAAATAGCACAATAGTACAAAAAAATGATACTATACAAATCAACTACGATTTTGTTAACTATCTAGACTATAAAAGAAAAAAAGACATCACAATAATGGAAAAACATGTTATCAAGCTACATTTTGTACCTTCCAGGTAGTACATATATATAGTCAAGGAATTTCTTAGTGCTATAATTTAAAATATTAGTCCTTTCAGATTCTAGTTCTGGATGCAATTAAACTTTCAGATTAAAAAAATATTTGTTTCAGTTCTACAGAAACAACTTGCATATTTAGCACAACTCTGTCATTAAGCACACGT
>NW_017707226.1:0-1011 GCF_001879085.1 Nicotiana attenuata | reverse complement strand
AATAAAAAGGGGATACAAGGGAAACAAAAGTGAAAAAGGCGTAGAAAAAGTAGAGAAAGGAGAAATGATTTGAATTGCATAAGAAAGAGCGACAATGTGTCCCTCTAATCCCTTGAAAAGAAGTGAACTACTCAAATGAGTCAAGAAAGTGTGCCAAAATGAATCAAAGAAAGTGCTTAAGGGAAGATTGAACCCATTTGAACAAAAATATGTCCTACCCCTACCCAAAAGCCTTCACAATGAATCCGCAAAAGCCCTATATGATCTTGAGTTGAAGGAAACCTACATTAGTGGATACTTACATACGGGGCAAGCATATGGTACCTAGGGCCGGACTTGTGACATTCTTCTTGAGAGAGATGAGTGAAAGTCCATCAACCTCGGTTTGTGTGTCAATACTCTAAAAGGCGAGGTTCGCTTAGGGAGAGTTGAGGATGTGTGACTTTGGGTTCCACAATGACCAAGGTATTTGAGAAAAGTTCTTTGATGAAATGTGCCAACCCTTGAAGCTCTTGTGTCACACTTGATCCATAGTTTTCAAAGTTTAAAATATGTTAATGATGCATTCGTATTGAGGGCAATTGTTAGTCCCAATTGATGCTTGTTGAGGTTACTTTAGGATAGCTGGAATCACTTGGATGTTCCTTTAAGGGGTGGGTTTTATTTTTTTTGCTTGAGGACAAGCAAAGGTTTAAGTTTGGGGGAGTTGATAAGTAGGATTTTAACGTGTTTTATGCCCCTACTTGCCTATGCTTTGAGTATAATTTGATACAAAATAATCCCAAAATGCTCACAGGTTGTGATTGATTGCAGGTTTGACCAACAAAGTGACTGCAATGTCAAAGATCGGCTCAAAACGGAGTGAAACCTACTCAAGCATCAAAGGCCAAGTAAAGTGATGGAAAAAGAGCCTAGTGCGGACCGCACAAAAGTGCACGCGGCCGCACTAGGAGATTTAGAGAAGTGCAAATTCAGGACTTTCACCACGCGGCCGTGGTTGGATTTATGCAG
>NW_017707225.1:0-1011 GCF_001879085.1 Nicotiana attenuata | reverse complement strand
ACAAAAAGGAAAAAGAAAAGAATAAAAAAGATTCAAAAGAAGGCATGGTCTTGATAAAAGACCAATTTTGGGCCAAAATCCAATTCGAGCCCAATCTTTCCCCAGATCCGGACCAAACCCAGGCTCAAGTCACCTCAGTGCCCGGTCCATTTTTTTTCAGGCCTCAGGATACTCAAACTACATAGTATCATATGCAAACGACGTCGTTTTGAGATACTCAAATCCCAGTTAACCTATGCCATCCATTCATTTCAATCCAATGGCTCATAATTGATATTGATTTTCCATAAAATTTTCCGAAAATCTTTGCAAAGCCTAGACATATCACCTCCTTCCTCGTACCCAACCCCCCTCCCTGTAACGCCGGCAGCCTCCACACCTTAATTTGTTGATTCAGTATTCCCTTATGATTGTTACTAGTTGCTTTTAATTAGTTTAGTTTAGTTTTGAAATAAGTATTTCTTTAGTTCAGCGTTTAGTCTTAATTAGTTATTAGGTTCAGTTTAGGTTGCGTGGTTATAGCTGATAGTTTAACTAGTGTTAGTAATTTTAGGGGGGTAATCAGGGGTAGTTTGGGCATTGGAAATGGCTCAGTTTGTTAAGGCTAAGCAATTTCAGAATAGAAATGAGGGTAGTATAGGTATTCCATAGGTAGAAAACAAAGCTAGAACACCCTAGGTCCTTCTAGAAGGGGGGTCTTAGTGTAAGTTTCTGCATTCTTAATGCAGTAACTTGGGCAACAAGCCACAACTTTAGGATTAATATGCAATTTTCTGGAAAAAAAAGGGGGAAATGAGTAAAACTTTCCAGAACATTCTGCCCCCTTCCTTGCCTATAAAAGGCAGGCCTAGTGCCTTGTTTTACAGGAGGAACCCCTGAAAATCTCCCCAAAAAGTTTTAGACTCTCTGAAAAAACTCCCAAAAACATTCCAGCGTTTAATCTTCCCTCTAAAATCCCATTCTGAAGTTCTGAGTTAAAATTTGAATTTCAAACCTAACGGAAGTTGGAAT
>NW_017707224.1:0-1011 GCF_001879085.1 Nicotiana attenuata | reverse complement strand
GATATTAATCATACTGAAATTTGGTTTCATTTGGAGCTGATTTGAGGTGCTTGGGATTGAAAAACTTTCAGAAACCACTATGTTTTAGTGGTTATTAGCTAGTTGTAGCTACCATTTACTATATTACTTCCTATAGCTATGTTTTTAGATTTTCCTAGAGTGTATTCGATGTATTTAAGCTACTGTATTCATGAATACAATAGCATTTCTAGGCGTGAAACAGGGGATTACAGCTAGATAGATTTTTGTATTCGAGTATATTCGACTGTATTCATGGCGTGAAACATGGGATTACAGCTGGACATATTATTGTATTCAACTATATTCACGGCGTGAAACAAGGGATTACACTATTTTTAAACGGAAAGTGAATCAATTAACATAATAGACTCCTAATATAACTCAACAAACTCAATTATAACACACAAGTTTTGTAATTTCCAAGTTATAAAAAAAGATTACTACAACCGAAAAAACACCCCAAAAAACATAGCAATCTTCAGAGAAATTATATAAGACATACTGAATACATAAATTATATTAATTAAAAAAAACATACGAATACATTCACGAAATATAGCGAAAGAGTGAATACAATGAAATACATAGAATACAGCGAGATACATTGAAATACAATGAAAAAAAAAAGAAAATGAATACAATGAAATACAGCGAGATACATTGAAATATATTAACAAAAAATTCAAGTTACTCAGCCCCCAACTCCGTCGTCTTCGTTTAAGAACAACCCTAATGTCGTCTCGTTGAAGCAGCATCAGTATCCAGTCCTTGCTCGCCGCCACCGTTGCCTCCGGTTGCCGACGATTAGCACATAATTACCGGCGAAATAACGGTGACGGCGGGTTTCAACTGTGGACCAGGATATGAATCTAACACCAACTATATAGACCCTTAGTGGGACATTATCTTTTGACTATCTTCAGATCATCTCAGTTGGTTGCTTCTGCTGTCAAAATTACATTGGCTTCCCGCAGAGAAATTCATGCTAGT
>NW_017707223.1:0-1011 GCF_001879085.1 Nicotiana attenuata | reverse complement strand
TTGAATTTGGAGTGTGTGCAAAAGGTTATGACTGTTATACTGGAGGGCTGTCCGGAAGAGCTGGGAACTGTTCATCGCGATCGCGAAGCATTGACCGCGATCGCGAAGAGTAAATTTGGGCTGGAAAAATTGTCTCCGCGATCGCGAAGCATTTTCCGCGATCGCGAAGAGTAAATACCTGGGCAGAATGTTTTAAAACACGTCAGTCGCGATTTTGGGGTCATTTTACACCAATATCTGCTCGTTTTTGGAGATTTTTGGAGGAGATGAAAGAGGGATTCAAGAGGAATCGACTAGAGGTAAGAATCTTTGTCTTAAAACTCGATTATATTGTAAAATCCACCTAGAAATTCATGGAATTAAGCCTAAAATTGATGAGCTAGGGCTTGGAATTTTGAGAATTTAAATTGGGATTTGAGGGAGCATTTGGACTCCGATTTTGGTAAATTTGATATGTACGGACTCGTGGCGAGACGAGGAATCCGGTGATGTGAGTTTTGTAATTTTTCGAGAAGTGGGCCCGGGGCTCGGGTTTTACTAGTTTCGAGATTTTTGCTATATTTTAATTGTTTTCGATTGGGTATTGTTCCCTTGGCATAGTGTGATGTATTCGCTCTGATTTTGGTTAGATTCGACGCACGTGGAGGTCGATTGGAGGGGCAAAGGCGTCGCGGGCTAGAGATTTCGCCGGTTCGAGGTGAGTAATACTTGTAAATGATATCCTGAGGGTTTGAAACCCCGGATTTGCACATCATAGTGCTGTATTGTGGTGACTTGCACGCCAGGTATGAGCGTGGGGTAGAGCACCGTTGGGGATTGTGACTTAGTCCATCCCGGTTGTTGGTTTTATCCGTAATTGACTGAAACTCTGTATCATCATTATTTGGGTTGATTGCTATATTTGGGCTTCGTGCCAATTATTTGAATCCTTTAGGGATTATATCACTGTTTTCATGACACTTAGCATATTAAATAATTTCAGTCCTGAGTTAAACCCCTGTTTTTGAAAAT
>NW_017707222.1:0-1011 GCF_001879085.1 Nicotiana attenuata | reverse complement strand
TTTTAGGGTAAATAATTATTAGGGGGAGTTTTTTAATGGAATGAAAAAAAAGGGAAAAGTAAAATACAATTTTAAAAAAACTTAAAAATTAATGGGGAAAAAATAATAAAATAGCTTGGACATGCTTATATATGCATATATATGCTATTTTGAAGTTATTTTGCGTATTGAAAATATATAGGGAAAAATTGGGTATCAACAGCTGCCCCTCTTTACCCGGGAAGGATGAAAGAGTTTTCGGGTAAAGAAACGATGGCCAATTTTGACTGAGTGAAACGATTTTGTAAAAGATTTAGGCCGCACCCCGGCTTCCGAGCTGCTTACATATCCCTAGTTCTACAGGAATCAGGCAGTATGTAGTTCAGGATTCACCAGCGGAGTATGCCGATGAGGAGATTTCAAGAACGGACACAACATCTAGGGCTGGGTCGGTTTACGGGAATGGTTAGGTTTGACATGGCTGCGGGCACTGGAGCGGAACTGCTCCCGCCGGGATGGCTGTTGCTCGCCGGTATACCTATAAATAAGCAATACAAGCATATATTGTGCGTAAATTTAAACATGATGCAAATTCCCATTGGACCATGAATGCTGTCTTTGGACGGTTAGGAATGGCGTCCTCAGACCATGATGTCCTGGGCCATGAAGCGTATGATAAAGGATTCGCAGGCCTTGAAATGATGTTCTCGGGCTATGAGGATGGTGCCTCCGAACCATGAAGCCTTTGAATAATGATATGCAAAAGATTGAAAGAAATCCTCAGGCCATGACAAGGTGTTCTTGGGCCATGAAGATGGCGCCTCCGAACGATGACGCCTTTGGATGAGTTGGCGATATTTCAGCCCATGAAGGATGCAGTAGCATGTGGCAATCTTTCAGCCGTGCAGGTGTAGTGTGAGGCGATCTTTTAGCCGTGCAGATGTAGTGTGAGGCGATCTTTCAGCCGTGTAGATGCAATATGTGGCGATCTTTCAGCCATGCAAATGTAATATGTGGCGATCTTTTAGTCGT
>NW_017707221.1:0-1011 GCF_001879085.1 Nicotiana attenuata | reverse complement strand
CCACCCGATAGGAGAGCGACAACGCCTACCATATAAAGCCTCGTACGGGGCCATCTCTATGCTGGACTAGTAGCTGTTATTGTATGCAAACTCCGCTAAGGGCAAGAAATGATCCCACTGCCCTCCAAAATCAATCGCGCATGCTCTAAGCATGTCCTCCAAAATCTGCACCATCCGCTCCGACTGTCCGTCGGTCTGAGGATGGAACGCTGTGCTAAGCTCTACACGAGTCCCCAACTCACTCTACACGGCTCTCCGGAAATGGGAAGTGAACTGAGGGCCTCTGTCTGATATGATGGACACCGGCACACCATGCAACCGGACTATCTCCCGAATATAGATATGAGCATACCTCTCCACTGTATAAGTAGTCGCCACGGGGATGAAATGAGCCGACTTGGTCAATCTATCCACGATGACCCACACTAAATCAACCTTCCGCAAAGTCCGTGGCAACCCAACTACAAAATCTATTGTAATGCGCTCCCATTTCCACGCTGGTATAGGCATCCGCTGGAGTAGGCCGCCTGGTCTCTGATGTTCATACTTGACCTGCTGGCAATTCAAACACTTAGTCACATACTTCACTATGTCCTTCTTCATCCCCCGCCACCAGTAGTGCTGCCTCAAGTTACGATGCATCTTCGTGACTCCCGGATGAATAGAATACCTCGAACTGTGGGCCTCCTCCAGAATCCGCTCCCTGAGACCATCAACATTAGGAACACATAGGAGGCCCTGGAGCCGCAGCACACCATCCTCGCCAATAGAAACCTCCTTGGCACCTCCCTGAAGTACCGTCTCTCTGAGGACTGCTAGATGTAGATCATCATACTTCCGGGCCTTGATCTCCCCCAATAACGAAGACTGGGTGACCATACATGCTAGAACTCGGCTGGGCTCTGAAATGTTCAACCTCACAAGTCTGTTAGCCAAGGACTGGATGTCCAAAGCCAGTGGCCTCTCCTCTACTGGAATGAATGCTAGGCTACCCATGCTCTCCGCCTTCCT
>NW_017707220.1:0-1011 GCF_001879085.1 Nicotiana attenuata | reverse complement strand
TTTGAGAGAATGGAGAGAATCTTTTGATTTATAGTGTCCTTCCTCAGTAACCAATAAGAAATAAAACTAGTTAAGTTAGTAGGTGATCACGCCCAATTATGTCTTATAAAAAGGACTAAGCGGTCGTTGTAAATATAATTCGGTTTACAAGTCCGGAGTCGAATCCCACAGGGAATTAACCTACTAATCACAACTGCTAGTTTCACAAGAATTCAAGTAATCAACTTCCAGAAATATTGAATAATGAGTTGAGTGTTTACTAACTAAAAGCGAGGTAATTAAAAAGCTGTAATTTTACTACTAACAAAGCAAATGTTGTAGACAAGATTGGAAAGGTCTAGGGTTACGATTTCCCCTCTCGTCGGAATCCTTCCCAACATGTCTCATATAAATTCGCATAGATATTCTCTAATGATCGTGAGCACTTTAGGTTTAGGGGTGTTCATAAAACCCGAAAACCGAACAAACCGAAACCAACCAACCGCAAAAACCGATACTTTTGTTGTTGTTTGTTTGATTTAAACCGATCAATTGTTGTTTGGTTTAAGAGAAAAACCGAACCAACCGACTATAGGAGTAGCTATTTCAAATTTATTATTACACCTATATATATGTATATTTTTATACAAAGTTTCAAAAATTTATGGTAAATGTTAATAGTTTGCACTTTTAGTATAGTGCTTTACCTTTACATTCTAGTTTGATTGGCAGTTTTCTTTGTTAAGTGTAAGAATCCATTTCGTGTTAAAAATAATATATTTTTAATTGAGTCCTTAAATTATTCATCACTATTTGATTCAATTATCATCAATATATCTTGTTAAATAATAGATTTCTCAAAGGGCAATTGATTTGATAGTGTTACGTTGAAAATGTGGTCTCCGGAATATGTGTTTGGTAGTGTATGTCTTATATTTAAGAAAAACCGACAATAACCGAAAAAACCGAAAACCCGACATAAACCGAATCGAGAAAAAACCGACTTAATTGGTTTGGTTTGGTTCTAATATT
>NW_017707219.1:0-1011 GCF_001879085.1 Nicotiana attenuata | reverse complement strand
AGAGGTACGCCTCCTTTATTATCCGCCCATAACTTTTGTGTGTCTCCTTCAGAAANAGTGACGCACTGGAGAAGATGGGCACCAAAGTGCAGTGGCCGCAAAAGATGAAATCAGACCCCGCCACAAGGAAATCAAACGTCCTGTGTGAGTTCCATCAGGAACGGGGGCACAAGACCGAAGACTGCATAGGCCTACAGCAAGAGGTGGTCAGGATGCTGAACCAGGGACACCTGAGGGAATTACTCAGTGACAAAGGGAAAATCAACTTTGCACGCGGACGGGAACAACCCCATGGGCCGCCGAAGCCGCCCTCCCCAGCACGCACGATAAACATGATCGTCGGAGGTGGCGACAACTTGGCGATCAATCACGTCAAATTCACCACCACGCACAAACTAAAGCGGACCATCGCCCATGAACGGTATGACGACTTCGAAGATAGTATCACCTTCGATAAGTCTGATGCCGACAGTTTGTCTTTCCCTCATTACGATGCTTTAGTTATCACTTTACGTATCGCCGATACAGATGTTAAAAGAATCATGATCGATGACGGAAGTGGCGCCTGTATTATCCACCCAAGGGTCCTCGTACAAATGGGACTCGAGGATAGGGTAATACCGCGCTGCATAACACTAACCGGTTTAACAATGCAGTGGAACAGATATCCGGAGAAATAGCACTGCCCGTCTTAGCAGGTGGAGTCACGCTGGAAACAACTTCTCAAGTACGCACTCGTCACCCCACGCACAAGGCATTTCAAATATCAAACATATCATATCCTAAGGGGAAGGTCCCCCACACAAGGTTAGGCAAGCCATTTACCTCGAACCGGCTCAAAAATCAACCCGAGACCACGTTCTTGCCACGAGTACTCGGCTCCAAATGGCCCAAATCTATTCAATTCAACTTCATAATGTAAATAACACTTTAAGTAACTGATTCTACAATTAAATTCTAAGCTAATACGTGAAATTATATAAAATGACCAAAACGCCCCTCAGGCCCATG
>NW_017707218.1:0-1011 GCF_001879085.1 Nicotiana attenuata | reverse complement strand
ATCCCGAAGACTGCCTTAAGGACTCGATATAGCCATTACGAGTTCCTTGTCATGTCATTTGGGCTGACCAATGCCCCTGCAGCTTTCATGCATTTGATGCACAGTGTGTTCATGCCATATCTTGACTTGTTCGTGATTGTTTTTATTGATGATATTCTGGTGTATTCCCGGAGTCGGGAAGATCATGAGCAGCACCTGAGGACCGTGCTACAGACCTTGAGGGAGAAAAAGTTATATGCAAAGTTCTCAAAATGTGAGTTTTGGCTGAGTTCTGTGGCATTCTTAGGCCATGTGATTTCTAGTGAGGGTATTCGGGTGGATCCGAGGAAGGTAGAGGCCGTGCAGAGTTTGCCCAGACCGTCCTCAGCTATAGAGATTCGCAGTTTCCTTGGCTTGGCGGGTTACTACCGTCGTTTCGTGGAGGGATTTTCATCGATTGCTGCCCCTATGACTAGATTGACCCAGAAGGGTGCCCCATTTCAGTGGACAGAGGAGTGTGAGGCGAGCTTTCAGAAGCTCAAGACAGCTTTGACTACAGCCCCTATTTTGATGTTGCCTACCGGTTCGGGGTCTTATACTGTCTATTGTGACGCCTCGAGAGTTGGCCTTGGAGCAGTGTTGATGCAGGACGGTAGGGTGATTGCCTACGCGTCCAGACAGTTGAAGATACATGAAAAGATTACCCTGTCCACGACCTTGAGTTAGCTGCCATTGTTCATGCCTTGAAGATCTGGCGTCATTATTTATATGGAGTGCCTTGCGAGATCTATACTGATCATCGGAGTTTGCAGCACTTGCTCAAGCAAAAGGATCTCAATATGCGTCAGAGGAGGTGGTTAGAGCTGCTGAAGGATTATGACATCACTATCCTATATCACCCGGGCAAGGCCAATGTGGTGGCGGATGCCTTGAGTCGCCGGGCGGAGAGTTTGGGGAGTTTGGCATATTTACCAGCTTCAGAGAGGCCTATGGCGATGGATGTTCAGGCCTTAGCCAGCCAGTTCGTGAGAT
>NW_017707217.1:0-1011 GCF_001879085.1 Nicotiana attenuata | reverse complement strand
CGTAGCTTTGAATTAAATAGCAAAACCAGTTTTGCGATGTTATTTACGATATGTAATTGAATTGAACAGATTTGGGCCATTTGGAGTCGGATACTCATGGCAAGGGCGTGATTTCTAGTTGATTTTGAGCCGGTTCGAGGTAAGTGGCTTGTCTAACCTTGTGTGGGGGACCTCTTCCCCTTAGGACCTGATATTTGATATTTGAAAGCCTCGTACGTGAGGTGACGAGCGCGTACTTGAGCTAATTGTTGGAAATCCGTTTTTACTTGAAGTATTTAAATTGAGTTTTTCTTGCTTACCTGTTTATTCTGAATTGTAAGTTTGTCCTATGCTAGTTTAGAGAAGCATGTTTAGTTGACTTACTTGCTTAAGTGCTTAAACTGTCTTGTTGTATTCCGTGGAGCATGTTAGGCTAGAATTTCTATTACTTGTTCTGAGTTTAGCATTTATCCTAATGTGTTGGGCTGTTATTGTGTGTTTTAAATTGGGACTACGGGACGGCATCCCGGGAGATCCCCCTGTACTTGTTATGTTCTGGATTGAGGTGCGGGATACCAAGAGATCCCCGACACATGTAAATGTAAGATTTGAGGATAACAAGAGATCCTTGGGATACCAAGAGATCCCTCGTGTGAATGATGAGGATACCAAGAAATCCTCGGGATACCAAGAGATCCCTAGTGTATATGATGAGGATACCAAGAGATCCGGGATACCAAGAGATCCCCGGCTATTACTTCCTGTTGTGAGCAATATTCCTTATATTGTTGTGTTTCTGCTTCCTATTACTATTTCCCTTATTTATCCTATTTAGATTCTTGCTGTAGACTTTATCTATACTGTTTCCCTTAACCTATTATATATTGTGTTTTACCTCAGTAGGGCCCTGACCTTTCCTCGTCACTACCCAACCGAGGTTAGGCTTGGCACTTACTGAGTACCGCTGTGGTGTACTCATGCCCTTCCTGCACATGTTTTTCATGTGCAGATCCAGGTACCTCCACTCAGGCG
>NW_017707216.1:0-1011 GCF_001879085.1 Nicotiana attenuata | reverse complement strand
ATTTGATTGTATTCACTGTCTTTTTTTCTCATTGTATTTCAATGTATCCCGCTGTATTCTATGTATTTCATTGTATTCACTGTCTCGCTATATGCCATGAATGTATTCATAAGTTTTTTTTAATTAATATAATTTATGTATTCAGATGTATTATATAATTTTCTCTGAAGATTGCTATGTTTTTGGGGTATTTTTCGGTTGAGAATCTTTTTTATAACTGAAAATACAAAATTTGTGTGTTATAATTGAGTTTGTTGATTATATTAGGAGTCTATTATGTTAATTGATTCACTTTCCGTTTTAAAAACAGTGTAATCCCCTATTTCACGCCGTGAATACAGTCGAATACAATAATCTGTCCAGCTGTAATCCCATGTTTCACTCCATGAATACAGTCGAATACACTCGAATACAACAACTGATTAGCTGGACTTCCCTGATTCACGCCTATTTTTTCTACTGTATTCATGAATACAATAGCTTAAATACATCAAATACATCTTATAACCACATAAAAGGTATCTATAATCCGTAATATAGCTAATGGTATCTATAGATGGCTAATTACTTCTAAAAGATAGTGCTTTATGAAAATCTCTCTTTATGTGAGTGGCCCACTTAGTAGTCCACTCAGCCTATAGCCCAGCATTTCAAAAGCCCAAACCAAAACCCAAACTTATATATATGATAAATTCCTCAGAATATTTTAAGTAACATTGAGGAGTTGAAGCTTACATATCTATTATCTCTGAGCCGAGTGTCTCCCGGAAACAGCTTCTCTATCCCTTCAGGATAGGGGTAAGGCGTGGGTACACTCTATCTTCCCCAGACTCCGCTTGTGTAATCCTACTTGGTTGTTATTGTTGTTGTTGAGGAGTTGAATCTATGTCAAAGCTTTATAATACAACACTATACGCACGACTCAAACGGGAAAGAGCAAAGCAATGGTACACACTTGTGCAGATTTTGGTATTTGTCCCAGCCGCCCGTGAGGTGCATTATCTCGGATCG
>NW_017707215.1:0-1011 GCF_001879085.1 Nicotiana attenuata | reverse complement strand
GTTTTGCATCATCCTCCAAAATGATTTTGCGCATGCAGAATGCGGGGCTTATTCCCCAAATGTCGGCCAAAGTCCATCCAATTGCCCTTTTTCGCCTTTGAAGCACCGCCAATGTGGCATCAACCTGCATGTTAGTAAGGAAAGAATAACTGGTAGAGTTGAATTAGAGCCCAAGAATTCATACCTGAGGTGTGGAGGTAATGGCTTCAACTCCAATACCGGGGGTTCCTCAATTGAAGGTTTTGTTGGTGGAGTTCTCCGGTTTTCAAGATCCAAAGACAATTTTCTAGGCTCATAGGAATAAGAGCCCATCCCATGTAAAGCATTGACACACTCCACTCTGCCCGCATCATCATTGGCATCTATATTCAACAATACGGCTTCCAAAGGATCCTCAACATTAATCATTGCACTTGTGTCATCAATTATCACAGCCGTGACTAAATCCACAAATGAGCACACTTCAGTACAACTGGGCTGCTTCATTAACTTACACACATGAAAGACTACCTTTTCATCACCTACCCTGAAAGTGAGTTCCCCTGCTTCCTATCAACTAGAGCCTTCCCGTAGCAAGGAAAGGTCTCCCTAATATGATCGGGACCTCATAATCTACCTCACAATCCAATATCACAAAATCAGCTGGCAAGATAAATTTGTCCACCCGGACGAGCACATCATCAACAATACCCAATGGTCGCTTCATAGATCGGTCTACCATTTGCAATCGCATGGAAGTTGGCCTCGGAGGACCAATACCCAAAGTCTTGAAAACTGAGAAGGGCATTAAGTTGATGCTTGCCCCAAGATCACATAAAGCTTTGGCAAAGTCTGCACTACCAATAGTGCAGGGGATAGTGAAAGCACCAGGATCCTCTAATTTCGAGGCCATTGAATGTACTATAGCACTAACTTGGTGGGTCATCTTGATAGTTTCACAGTCCATTGATCTTTTCTTTGTAACCAAATCCTTCATGAATTTAGCATAACCAGGCATTTGCTCCAAAGCCT
>NW_017707214.1:0-1011 GCF_001879085.1 Nicotiana attenuata | reverse complement strand
ATACCAGTAAAGAGCAAAAGCATGATGCAAAGATAAAGGAGTAACACTATATTAGCCTTGGCTTTCAGCCGGCTAATAATAAACAGGAGCGGAGAATAGTATTAGAGCAAGAGAGCAAGAGAGAATGCAGATTTGAAAGTATTCAGTGGTGTGTAAGTCAGAAGACTGTTGTTTTCTTGTGTAAAAGACTTAGGGTATTTATAGTTGAAAGCAGGGTGTAAAATAAGGTAAAAATCACAGAAATATATTAATTAAAGAACTCGGAATCAATTAATCAAAGAATCAAGGAAGTACTCCCATTAATTAAGGGAATCAAAATCAAACGAAAATATTCAGCATCATATAAGGCAAGTAGGAAAAATCAGTGTACGAATAAATAAGGAGGGGATCAAGATTCAGTATTGCATATAGTACCCAATTAAGACCAAATTCAGGAAAATTCTAATTAAGGAAAGGCTTAAAAGAACAGAGTACTATAACAAATAAGGTAACAAAACCAATTAATTCAAACGGGCGGGTAGAATGCTAGGGTTTTAAAAGAAAGTTTTTGAATTACCAATCAATCAAGGAAAATCAGAATCAATCATGTGAAGTGATGATTCTGCATTTTTAACATATAAATAGAGGTGAATGAACAAAAGTAGCGAGCCAAAATTAGCTATATAGGCAGAAGGGGAACAAGAGATGAACAAACACAATCACTCAGAGCTAGTAAAAACAAGTTAAGATTCAGCAAGACATATTCGAAGCATGGTGACCATGAAACATTAACAAGAGTCAAGGGACATCAGGCTAACACACACAATCAAACGAAGGAGCATGCTAAACATATAGAATCAGAGTAAAGAGAATCATGCTAACACGGATAGTCAGACGAAGGAACATGCTAACACATAGAGACAAGGCCAAGAAAATTAGTCTCTCACACATAACCAAGGCAAAGAGACGTGCCAACACCCATAATCAAACAAGTAAACATTTTAGATATTAGGTTTTTTTTAGCAGAGTCAA
>NW_017707213.1:0-1011 GCF_001879085.1 Nicotiana attenuata | reverse complement strand
AATATTACTTTCCTAAAGTCGGGTGTGCATTTCATGTGACCCAAATCCAAATCCCAAAATGTTGAATAAGAGGTGTTGAGGATCCGGGTGCATTTTATGTGACGTGATCCAAAAACACGCTCTTAAACGGCGTTCACTTTCGTAAAAAGTAAATAAAAGCGGTAAATAATTTATAAAATTGCACTATAGGTTTGAACTTGTATAAAAATCAGATTTTTAGCCATTTGTAATAATTTAAGCGACCGTGCTAGAACCACGGGATCCGGGGGTGCCTAACACCTTCCCTCGGGTCAACAGAATTCCTTACACAGAATCTCTGGTTCGCAGACTCCAATTGGGAAGTCGAAATATTCCTCGATCTGGGATGTAAATTAAATCGGTGACTTGGGACACCAAAAGCCCGTCCTATCCCAAGTGGCGACTCTAAAAAATCAAATAAATAATCCCATTTCGAATAATGTCACTTTAAATGGAAAAACTCCCTTATATATTTATCCTTCGGGGTGGGTGTGTAAAAAAGGAGGTGTGACAGCTCTGGCGACTCTGCTGGGGATACGAACCCAGAATTTCGATTCAGGGTTCAAGAATTCGAGCTTACTACAATTGTTATATTTGGCTTTATCTGATTTTTCTACATGTTCCATGCTATATGTGCTAAATGTTTTACCGCTTTGATATTTGTTGAAATTGTATATATAAACTGTCGCGAATCCCTTCCTCTTTCTGAGTCATCTACATCATGGAGAAGGGTGCACTTCGTGTAGCTTCTCTTCTGTTTAGTCTTTTCCCATTTAGAACGAGGTTTGGATAAGTTGCAAAGCCGGCGGAGCTTCTGTATCCCCGGTACGCTGCCCTCCCCCTCGGCTCGAGTTGTCCGCTCGGGTAAGCCAGGTCTAGACCAATAAACCTAGGGTTAAACCTAGAAGAACAAAAACTTCATGCCGGATCCCTAGTAGGACGCTTGTTTGCATCATGTGCTATTTGACGTTAGGGGACTCAACACAGGGGGTT
>NW_017707212.1:0-1012 GCF_001879085.1 Nicotiana attenuata | reverse complement strand
CCCGACTGATGTTCAACAAGTCCAAAAACCTATGAAGAGTTATCGGTCGTGGGGCCAAAGGGTATCTACCGCGGAAGTTCCCGTTGAGACCGGCATATCCGGCAATTTCTTCCAATGTGGGTGTGAGTTCAAAATCTGAAAACCGGAATACATTACGGGTCGGGTCCCAAAATGGTATCAGTGCCTCAATGACATCCTTCCTTGGTCTGATTTTCAATAAATCTACAAGACCGCCCAGGCTTTTAACCACAGTATCCCTGCTTCCTTTTCCCAAGTCATGCCACCACATATGGAGTTTCAAAGGGATCTCGCTCAGGACTGAGAAGGTTTCGATGTCACTTGAATTCATCCTGCACATTATTTAGGGGAACTTAATGATTTATTTTGAAAAATGGCTATTTGTGCAAAAATTCTTTATTCAGAAAATAAGGACTTGGATTTGCAAATACGGCCTTTCAGCACTTCTGGGAGGAAGATTTTAAGGTTGTGCCCGCAAACCATTTAAAAATGACTCAAGGTGGCTATTCTTGCAAAACGGCCTTCCGGCGTCCAGGAATGGCATCACCCGACTTATTTATGACACAAAATTGGCATTTTTGGTTATTTTTGAAAAAGGAAGGGTTGGACCCGATGAGGGTTGCCTACGTATCTCACATCCGGTGAGAATCAAACCGGCGTAGTTCGGGCAGAATTGGGAATTGAGTAAACTAACTCTTTTTTTTTCTTTTATAAAACTCAGACGATGAAAGCTTTAAGGCAAAAATAGTTTTTTTTTTTGTTTTTAATTTTTTTTGAAAAATTTGTTTTCTTTCCTTTTTTTTTTGGATTTTCTAAAATGCTTTAAAGAAGAAATGGAATGTTTTTTGGATTTTGATTTTTGACTTTATTTTTGAAAGAAAGACTTCTGAAAATTCCGTTTTTTTTTATTTGAACTTTGGGAATTTTAAAAGTAGAAAGTAAAATACTTTTGTTTGAGTTTTTCATTTCTTTTCGCTTTTTCTAAGGAAATAAG
>NW_017707211.1:0-1012 GCF_001879085.1 Nicotiana attenuata | reverse complement strand
AGACAAACACAACATAAAGCAAAGAAGAAGAAAAAATACAGTAAAGAAGTTTTTTTTCTAAAAATACCTTTCAAGAAACCCTAAAATACGGAGAGAAGCGATTTTGACAAAACTTTTGGGGAAAATACTTTAGATGGCAAGAAAAGCATAGATACAGTATAGATCTAACCAAATAATGGTGAAAGAACCTCGAATAGCTAGGGTTTCGGAGAACCCTAGAAATGAGAAAGGCTTGGAAACAGGTCCGATCTTGAGTCGGAGAGGTCAAGAATCAGGTTGGACAGAGAAGCCATGGAATCAAAGATCGGAGAAGATCGAAGGAGAACCATCGAAGTCAGCCTTCCAGACTTCGAACATTCAAGGTCTAATGCTGGAGAGGGTGGGTAGAGACCATCCATGGCCTGGGAAGCCATGGATTCCGGTGCAAAAATACGGTGAAGGAAGGTGGGAGGAGGCTAGGGTTCCGAAGAACTGATGAGAGGATTTGAGAGTGTTTTGGGATTCCAGGGCGGCGGGTCAGGTGAGAATGAGGGGGATTAGAGTAGGTCATTTAGTTTAATTATGGAAGGGTGAGTTTTGGCCGTTGATCTTGAGTGATCAACGGTCCAGATTTAGACGAGTAGGTGGGGAACGGATTGGGTCGTTTGGAATTGGGTCGATTAATTGGGTAGATTTGGGTCAATTTAGGGGCCTAAAATTGAAATAAAATGGGGCTGTAATTGAAATAGAAATGGGGCTAAATATTAAATAGCCAATTTTCCCTTTTTATTTATAAAAAATAGTAAAGATGATTTTGAAAGTAAATTAAAAATACTTGAACAATTAATAGTGTATAAATATTAATTTAATAATACTGGACCTAATTTTACAATTATAAAATGCTATTAATCTTAAAGTAGGCTACAATTACAACTATATGTAATTTAGTCTTTTAAATACCAAATAAATTTGTAAAAAATATACGAAAAATCACCCTATCTATATTTTGGTGTAAACATGAGAATAAAATAGG
>NW_017707210.1:0-1012 GCF_001879085.1 Nicotiana attenuata | reverse complement strand
ATCCTGACTTTCTGGCAAGAAGAATTCCAGAATATATACACCTTGGTCCTCATTCCTTGACTCTTGAATTGGTTCGGATGACTCTATTTCCATATCATCATCCAAACATAATGTGGAAAAGTGCTTGGAGTGTGGACCAATGCGCTCAAACACATGAACTTCAGGACTTTCAACATCCTCAACATCAATGATACTAGAGTCAACAAAATTTATATCCTCAAACTCCTTGGCTGGCTCTAGTCTCACTTCTTCAACATTGACATCCTCAAATTGTAGTTGGCTAGGTTGTTGATGTTCTACTCTGACCTCCCCAATTAACACCTCAAATTCATGCTCTTCTTGGCTACTATCCTCAATATTGACTTGTTGAGCATTAAAAGCTCCAACCACTTGACTCAATTGAGCCTCCAACTTGCGAATAGTTGCCTCTTGCCTTTCTATCTGCAATTGTTTTTCATTATTTTGTTTTAGAAAGCACTTTAACATATCCTTGATCTCCTTGAGGTCCGCATCCTCAGGTTCTTTCTTCCTATTAACTTCACAAGAAAGGTAGAACCATCATAGTAAGGGGTTGGGGGAAGATAAGAAATATAAGCACAACCATGAAAGTGGCCATTTTTACCACCACACACATCACACACATTCCACAAATAAGATTGAGTTGGTGCACATAACTCGCTCTCGGGAATATTTTGATAATTTTGATACGGGTGGTTTCCTTCACAATATATATGAGGATCAATAGTAGAATTTTCTACACCTAAATTTCCATAATTACAAGATGTCATGTTTCTCAAATCAACAGTTATAGTAAATAAAAATAAAAATACAAAAAAACAAAACAAAATAAACCAAAAATAAAAAGTTACAAACTACGAAACCTAAGCTATATATACAGCTACAACTACACCGTAGTCCCCGGCCAACGGACGCCAAAATTTAGATCACGCCCAACTCTATCCTAAAAGGATAAGCGGTCGCTACAAATAAAATACCGGTCTAAAAGTACCGG
>NW_017707209.1:0-1012 GCF_001879085.1 Nicotiana attenuata | reverse complement strand
GTAAGGAGAATAAGCCTTGAATTGCACCTACCACACAGCTGTGGACGTGGAAACTTAAAATCACTCAAATCATTTCAAAGTTCATAGTGGGTTTACAAGCATTTATCATATATTTCAGTAGATAAGAATGTGGGGGAGTGAGGCTTTTTTTTTTGTAAGCGTAAACTATAATTCTACCAGGATCTTGAACATGATAATTTTACATGTAATCGTCATAGAAAACATACCTGAAGCGGAATTCATTATCTTGAAGCGGAAGCGTTAATCGGTAAATCGGTTTTTCGCCCCTTGCCCTAGCTTTCGTTACCGCCGACCTTAGTGATGGAAGAGAGAATAAAATACGGTAACCCTATTGGGTGGGGAGAGGACCAATTTATAGAGGTTCTCACTTAATCTGGTACGTCCATCAAGTAACCAATCGGACGGATGAGATTTGATAATTAATTAAATATTAATTATGGGCCTTAAACCTATTGGGCCACACACACGTAGGAAAATAACTTACATTCTCCCACTTGGCCCAATAATCACATAATATTAATATTTGAAATAGGAACATTAGTTGCGCATAAACAAATCTATTCTATAATGTCCATCATAAATACCACAATACGATAAACTAGTAAATGTGAGTTATGGCGGTTATACATAATTTGTCTACATACTCCCTTCCATATACTACAACATTAGTAATTTATCGTATCAGGTACATAAGCTATAAAATATTATGGTCCACAATAATGTCTCCTTGAGACTTATCCTGTAATATCTCAAAACAATAATGTGTACACCATTATGAGAAACAGGAAACCATTAATGTATATCAGAAACACATAAATGAGCTCAGAGTGTCTAAACATCAAAAATACATCAGTCATAAATACAGCCTAGACCCATTCTATGTACATGTTCTTTAAATATCTTTGGTTGTAAACCTTTTGTTAACGGATCTGCAATCATGAGATCTGTTCTAATATGCTCAAGTGACACTCTTTATTTCTGAACTTCCTCC
>NW_017707208.1:0-1012 GCF_001879085.1 Nicotiana attenuata | reverse complement strand
GCCATCAGTTTCAGGTTATTATATGGTATATTGTGATGCTTCTTGGGTCGGCATTGGGTGTTTGTTGATGCAGGAGGGTAGAGTGATTTCTTATGCTTCCCGTCAATTGAAGCCCCATGAGAAGAACTACCCTGTTCATGATTTGGAGTTGGTTGCCATTGTTCACGCGTTCGGTTAGCTCCGTAAGGTGATTTGGACTTAGTAGCGCGACCGGAATGTGATTTTGAGGTTCGTGGTAGAATTAGGCTTGAATTGGCGAAATTGGAAATTTGGCGATTCTCGGCCGACAGTGGAAATTTTGATATCGCGGTCGGAATGGAATTACGGAAATTGGAGTAGGTTCGTAGTGTCATTTGTGACGTGTGTGCAAAATTTCAGGTCATTAGAAGGTGATTTGGTAGGTTTCAGCATCGTTTGCGGAATTCGGAAGTTTCCTTAGGCTTGAATCCGAGGGTGATTTGGTGTTTTGATATTGTTATGAGTGTTCCAAAGGTTCGACTAAGTTTGAACGTTGATATGTGACTAGTTGGTATGTTTGGTAGATGTTTCGATGGTCTCGGGCTGATTTTGGGTGGTTGAGGGATCAAGTATGGAATTTGGAGGAATGCTGAAGATTTGTTCTCAGCTGTCATAACCGCACCTGCGGAATGGGGACCGCATGTGCGAGGTCCGCAGATGCGGGTATTTGGAATCTGAGACTAGACCGCAGGTGCGGAAGGTGGAGCACACCTGGCAAGACCGCAGGTGCGGGAAATGGACCGCAGAAGCGGTCTGGGAGATAGTGAAACCGCAGTGCGGTTGTTGGACCGCGNGAAGCGAGTTGCGCGAGGTGCGGAAATGCGTGCGCAGAGGTATAAACGTTGGACCCGTTCGCGTACTAGTTTTTAACGTATTTTACCCACCCGTAATTTTTTACGTTCCGGGTAAACCTTTGGGTAGTCCGTTTTTTTAGGGACGGGGTTTTTTAAGGAAGTAAGGGGGTAAATTCCGGTAAAAGGGGGGTTTTTAAAAC
>NW_017707207.1:0-1012 GCF_001879085.1 Nicotiana attenuata | reverse complement strand
GCTCCGCCACTGGTGCTGCTTCTTGGGGTTGAGCCCTGCCCCTACCTCGGCCCCTAGCATGGCCACGTCCTCTGCCCCTAGCGGGAGCTGTCTGGGGCTCGGGTGGAGGTAGAGGTCATAGAGGTTGAGCTCAGACCGCCAGAGGTGGAGGCCAGTCAGCAGCAAACCGTCCCAGAGAGGTAGATCAGAGTGGTGGGGCCCAGCCCCGATGTTATGCTCTTCAGGCCAGGCCCGAGGTAGAGGCTTCAGATGCGGTTATTTCAGGTACGGTTATGGTTTGTGATAGAGATGCTTCAGTGTTGTTTGATCCGGGGTCTATGTATTCATATGTGTCATCCTATTTTGCCCTGTATTTGATCATGCCTAGTGATGCATTGGGTATTCCTATCTATGTGTCTACGACGGTGGTTGATTCCATCGTGGTCGATCGAGTCCATCGCTCTTGTGTTGTGGTGATTGGGGGTCTGGAGACTCATGTAGATCTGTTGCTTTTAGATATGGTCGACTTTGATATTATATTGGGAATGGACTGGTTATCACCCTATCACGCTATCTTGGACTGCCATGCCAAGCTGTGACCTTAGCTTTATCGGGTATGCCTCGTTTAGAGTGGAGAGGGAGTCCAGGTCATTCGTACCCGCAGTGTTATATCGTATGTGAAGGCTTGGCGCATGGTCGAAAAGGGGTGTTTGGCCTATTTGCCTACATTCGTGATTCTGTGCTGAGGTCCCTCTATTGATTCTGTGCCGTTGTTGTGTGTTTCCTGTNTGTTTTTCCTCTAGCCTGCCTAGGTACTGCCACCCGACNNNTTGATCGTGTCCGGGTCACTCAGTCCCATTTTCACGTTCCCGCGTCTCGTACTGGCCACCGGTCCTGGTACGTTGAAACGTAGTTTAAAACGGGAACCTAAGTTCGGACTAACGAAGTTTTCGCGTTTGAAAGTAACGGGGTTTTCAGTTTAACGACCCGTAGGTTCGTTTTACCGTAACCGTTTGGGGGGTCGTCCGGGTCC
>NW_017707206.1:0-1012 GCF_001879085.1 Nicotiana attenuata | reverse complement strand
ATAAGTGGAAATGTGGTTCTATGGTTTATGGGCTAGATTGGATTGTGAAATTTTAGTTTCTATGTGTTATCGGACCTATATGAGATAGGGTGACATGGGATCACCCCCAGGTATATGCATGGTAAGGCTATTCAGTGAGTGGTTGGATTTTGGAACAACTCTGGGCACGTTCGAGGACGAACGTATGTTTAAGTGGGGGAGGATGTAACGACCCAACCGATCGTTTTGAGCTTTTGCACATTTGCTCGCTAGTTCTCGGGCATGACTTGCCCCGTGTGGTGTATTATGACTTATGTAAATCATTGGTTTTGGTTTTCAGGGTAATCGGAATGAATTTGGAAGAAGGGTTCCCAGTTTGAAACTTGAAATTCGAAAGGTTTGACCTAACAGTTTAACTTGCTTGTATATGATCTCGGATCGGATTTTATGATTTGTTTAGCTCCTTTAGGTGATTTGGGACTTAGGAGCGTGATCGGAATGCATTTTGGAAGTCCGTGGAAGGTTTAGGCTTGAATTGGCAAAATTGAGATTTTGGCGATTTTCGGTTGGTAGGCGAGATTTTGATATAAGGGTCGGAATGGAATCCCGAGAGTGGCAGTAGCTTCGTTGTGTCATTTGGGATGTGTGTGCAAAATTTCAGGTTATTCGGACGTGGTTTGGTTGGGTTTTTTTATCAAAAGCGGAATTCAGAAGGTTTTAGAAACTTAGGCTTGAACCCGAGGTGTTTTGGTTGATTTGATGTTGTTTGAAGTGTTTTGATGATTGGAACAAGTTTGAATAAGGTATTAGGTTATGTTTGTGCTTTTGGTTGAGGTCCCGAGGGCCTCGGGGTGATTTGGGGTGGTTAACGGAGACGTTTAGGTGTTATTGCAGCTGTTGAGATTGCTGCTTCTGGTGTTTTCGCACCTGCAGTTTGGGGATCGCAGGTGCGGCGCTGCACATGCGGAAAAGGAGCCGCGGAAGCAGATTTTTTGAGAATTTGCCAGGAACCGCAGATGCGGTGTGGGACCGC
>NW_017707205.1:0-1012 GCF_001879085.1 Nicotiana attenuata | reverse complement strand
GACATGATGAAGAGCCTCACAATCAATGTCCTTTAGTGGAGGCACTTGAACAAATGCCTGGGTACGCAAAATTTATGAAGGATTTAGTCACCAAGAAGCGTTCTATGGAGTATGAAACAACAAAGATGACGCACCAAGTTAGTGCGATTGTGCATTCTATGGCCCCGGAACTAGAAGACCCTGGAGCTTTCACTATTCCTTGCACTATCGGGAGTGCGGACTTTGCTAAGGCCCTATGTGACTTGGGGGCTAGCATTAATCTGATGCCGTACTCAGTCTTCAAGACTTTGGGAATTGGGCAACCTAGGCCAACCTCAATGAGACTTCAAATGGCGGACCGGTCGATGAAGAGGCCTTTAGGTATAATCGACTATGTGCTTGTCCGGGTGGACAAATTTATATTGCCGGCCGACTTTGTCATATTGGATTGTGAAGTGGATTTCAAAGTGCCTATTATTCTTGGAAGACCTTTCCTAGCTACGGGGAAGGCATTGGTTGATGTGGAAGCAGGGGAGTTAACATTCCGTGTGGGTGATGAGAAGATGGTATTTCATGTGTGCAAGTCAATGAGACAACCCAATAGTACGGAGGTGTGTTCATTTGTGGACATTGTCACGGCGGTGATAGTGGATGACACAAGTGCTTTGATTAATGTTGAAGATCCTCTTGAAGCCGTGATTCTTAACATGGATGCCAATGATGATGCCGATAGAGTGGAGTGCGTGAATGCATTGCATGGAATGGGTTCATATTCATATGAGCCTAGGAAACTATCTTTGGATCTTGAAAATCGTAAAACTCCGCCAACCAAGCCATCAATTGAGGAGCCACCGGTGTTGGAGTTAAAACCACTTCCACCACACCTCAGGTATGAATTCTTGGGCTCTAATTCTACTCTTGCAGTTATTCTTTCTTCTTGCCTTACTAACTTGCAGGTTGAGGCCACTGTGGAGGTGCTTCAAAAGCGAAAAAGGGCAATAGGATGGACTTTGGCGGACATCAGGGGAATAAG
>NW_017707204.1:0-1012 GCF_001879085.1 Nicotiana attenuata | reverse complement strand
GGGTCGGGAGAGATGAACGATGTATCTGGGATCGGTTACGGCTAAACAACGGATCTGGGCCAAGTACCGTTTCGAGACCATGGGAAAAGTAAACGGTTGAGCATTGACAAGTTAGAGAGCCGTGCTATTCATCCTCAGCCGGATATTACGGCGCAACACCCGTCCGATCTCAACTACGGATCAAAATTTACCGGAAAAAGAAGATTTTTACCTATTTAGACTTGTACTAAGATTGAAATTCCCCTCCTATATAAATGGGAGAATTTTTTTCATTCGTACAAATTTAATTGTTACTAATTTTTAAGGGCAAACAATATTAACTTTTAAAAATATATATTCATTCTAAACTGGCAACATATGCCAAAAGAAGAGCAGTAGTGCAATTATAATCAATACTAAAATTTTACGCAAGAATAGTCAATTGATTTCGTGTTTAAACTTTTTGGAGGTTAACTGTTACCTAATTTCACTGCAACTGTACAATACTGTAATAAATGCTTATTGGAAAAAAAAAAAGAATCACCTTATTTTCCTTCAGCAAAGTCATGGCCTGCCTGCCCTCCTTTGGATTAATGGACCGGGTAAAAAAAGTCCATGGGCATTTAATTGGGCCGTGGGCCCCTTTTATTGACTTATATCCGAGTGAAATTCAAAAATAGCCAGATTTACAACTGGTCGTTCAAAAATGGGAAATTTTTATAAAGCACTATCTTTTAGTAGTAATTAGTCATCTATAGATAACATTTGCTATATTACGGATTATAGATACCTTTTCTGTGGTTATAAGATGTATTTGATGTATTTAAGCTATTGTATTCATGAATACAGTAGCAAAATAGGCGTGAATCAGGGAAGTCCAGCTAATCAGTTGTTGTATTCGAGTGTATTCGACTGTATTCATGGAGTGAAACATGGGATTACAGCTGGACAGATTATTATATTTGAGATCGGACGGGTGTTGCGCCGTAATATCCGGCCGAGCATAAAATAGGGGATTACACTGTTTTTAAAA
>NW_017707203.1:0-1012 GCF_001879085.1 Nicotiana attenuata | reverse complement strand
GTAACATTCTTTAACCGCTTATTTACGATAAAACTAGTTGGATGAAAACAGCGCTCCTAAATGAAGCCTTTCTATTTTATATATATGATATATGATACCACCTGCCACAAAGAATATAATTTATATCTTCAAATATAAAAAAGTCTGGTTTGAAGTGAAGGAACCCACGGGGCGGTAACTAGAAGGGAGGAATTCAAACCCGGCATTCAGCCATTCGGAGAAGAGTTGAGTTGCACTAAGAGACTTACGATTAAGTTCACTCAACTTCGCGGCGACAGTCCGGACTCACGGTTGGAGGGGAAGAAAAGTGCTGTTTTGTCGCAACAGCTATTGGGATTGGTCGAGTTCCAGCGGGGATCGGATCTTTGCAGCCGCACGTGCGAGCGGGACGATTCCCACCTCCATACTTAAGTTTCACGGATTCCACAAGATTTTTTTTTGAAAGCCTATGATGCTCTGGAACACATACAGAAAGTTACCTACCGCTGACGCCTACCAGCAAGCTAGTAGACTTAACATACCGGAAATGACAAAGCGTAGCTCCCCTTATCACCTCCAGAGTCACAATGGATTTCGACAGTCAACTTCGGGACATGTAATTTCATGAAAGAGGTTAGAGAGAAAGCTCCTCAAAGCAGCCGTTATATTATTATACGATGCCACTTGCCATGGATAAGAATCCGATTCTCTATCTACGAATTGAGGAAAAAGGGGGGAGCTCGAAAACGGTGAATCTTGAGCTTTCTTCTCTTATTCAATTGATAGTTTGATCGAGGGCGAGCGGAGACAAGTCACTAACTACAGTGCCAAGGAAAGCAATTGCATGTATCAAGCATAGTGGCATGCTCTGTAGCCGGGGAAGTGAGCAATTACTTAACTCTCCTTCGTCGCTTCACTTTCAACCTTCCCTAAAACGCGAAAGGAAAACGAAAGTCTTGAGTGGAAAGAGCCCCGTACGCGTGTGTTAAGTGTAAAAGTAGTAGTAGCGGTCGTGTCGTTTTCTTTTTTGTCT
>NW_017707202.1:0-1012 GCF_001879085.1 Nicotiana attenuata | reverse complement strand
AGTTTGTTGCTGCAAAGTTTTTGGACTACAAAATGGTAGATAGCAAGTCTGTTATTACCCAAGTCCAGGAATTGCAAGTGATTATTCACGATCTCCTTGCTGAAGGTATAACTCAATTTAATATTGATGTTGAAAGTAGTAATCTTAGTATTTTTACTAATAGAAATTTCATTGAAGGTCTTGTTATCAATGAAGCATTTCAAGTAGCAGCGATGATTGAGAAGTTGCCTCCTTTGTGGAAGGACTTCAAAAACTACTTGAAACACAAACGCAAGGAGATGTCCCTTGAAGATCTCATTGTTCGGTTGAGAATCGAAGAGGACAACAAAGCTGACGGAAAAGAGAGGCCGTGGAAATTCAACAATAATGGGAGCAAATATTGTTGAAGAGAACAAAAAGAGAAAGAAGGCTTCTGGACCGAAATACAACCCAAGCAAGAAGCGGTTCAGTGGAAACTGCTACAACTGTGGGAAAACTGGACACAAATCTACGGAGTGTCGTGCTCCGAAGAAAGACAAGAAAAGGGGTCAAGCAAACATGGTTGAAAAGCATGATGATGTTGATGATTTATGTGCCATGCTTTCCGAATGCAACTTGGTGGGCAATCCTAAAGAGTGGTGGATTGATTCTGGAGCCACTCGCCATGTTTGTGCTGTTAGAGAAGCTTTTGCTTCTTATGCTCCCGTTGGACCCGATGAGACGATTTCTATGGGAAATGCTTCAAAGGCGAAGATTGAAGGATATGGGAAAATATTTCTCAGAATGACTTCCGGCAAAGTGGTGACTTTGAACAACGTCCTTCATGTTCCCGAGATTAGGAAGAATTTAGTCTCTACTGGACTTCTTGTTAAGAATGGGTTTAAATGTGTTTTTGTTTCCGATAAGGTTGTAATAAGTAAGAATGAGATGTTTGTAGGAAAAGGTTACCTCACTGAGGGCCTTTTCAAGCTGAATGTAATGGTTGTTGAAAATAATAATAAAATTTCAGCTTCGTCTTACTTACTTGAGTAAA
>NW_017707201.1:0-1012 GCF_001879085.1 Nicotiana attenuata | reverse complement strand
ATAGCCAAGTATGAAAGCTGGTAAATCAGAGTATATTTCAATAGTCACTTGTCCCTCCAATGATTACATATTTCTCCTTTTATAGGTCCCTTTGGGAATCTTTGGAAATGCACGTTATGCCTAAGTCATAATGAGGCTATTATGAGTGTTTAATGACATTAAATGCTACGTTACATAATCATTACATTGAATGTATATATTCCTTAACGGCTCCAGCATTTAATACCCTTTAAATGACGTATTTGCATCTTTTTCTTTAACCAGGTTCATCCTTCTCATTGCTCGTATGTAAATAAGCTTAAACAGGAACGGGGCGCTGAGCCTCTCGTCTCGTGCCTCTTTTTACCCGTACCTGTTTGTAACTCTTGAACCGTGGCAAATCACAACTCATTATCCATTCCACGTGTCAGGACACGTCATCATGTATATATGAATACAAATTTTCCCCAATACACTAAAGGAAACTAAAATTTTAACTAGAAAATCCCCACAGACGGCGCCAAATTGTTTGACTTAAAAGTTGTAAAATACTTTTTAAGCAAATCAATCAATAAAGATAAAGGGGTAAATCCTAGTTAAAGATAATTAACTCTAGATCCGAGATGAGTAGGAGAAATAAAAAAACATAGTCAAATATAAATGTTGACAGCGATTATTATCAGATTTAATAGCATAAACAAAGATGCATTAAGTTGCATTAAGTGGCAATAAAATGTAAATAAAGTAAAGGATTCACCTGATCTTGAGCGAGGCGGATCCTCTTTCACTTAATAGAGATAAAGATGAATGATAGATAAATACACAAATCTTAGGGTTCTTTTTGGATCTCATGAAGTTTTTGGCTCACAAATCCTCTTTTTCTCTTTTAAGAGATGTGTTTACATATTTTCTAGAGAGGGGGAGAGGGAGAGCCCCCTTTTGGGAAGTCCCCCCTCCTATTTATAAGGGGGATATCCATAGAAAATCCTAAAAAAAAGGTACAATTTAGAGGGAATATTCGGTAGAATATTAC
>NW_017707200.1:0-1012 GCF_001879085.1 Nicotiana attenuata | reverse complement strand
AACTATCATAATCGATCTGAAATAAGATGTATCGAGATTTGGATTCATCACTTAGATAAATTGTTTGTAATAAGTTTTTGCATTCAGTCAGCCGGCAACTCGTCCCGATATAACTTTCATATGGTTACCCTAAAAGTGATGAAATCATTGACTAGTAAAACTACAATTAGACGATGAAGCCAAGAATTTTCTCCTCATATCTCTCTTTTCTTTGATTATATGAATCTTCACTCTTTTAAGTCCTTTGAAATAGCTTGGGTACGGTCGTAAAAATTGCACGGGGCGCCCTATTTGGTCGCCCCCATTTAACCTATACCATTTTTTTTTAAAAAGTTTTAACTTGTACCCACTTTTTAAACAACTCCAGCCCCCTTTCTCCTCCTCCTTCGTTTTCTTCTTCTTCTTCTTTCTTCTTCTTCTTTCATCATCTTCTTCTTCTTCTTCTTTCTTCTGCTGCTGTTGGTGCTGCTATGAAACTTCAGTTCATGGGATGATTGCCATTAGTATGTTTATCAAATTATTTAAAAATAAATTATAAATAATTACGTAAGTTAGTAGACAATAATTTGTGAATATTTCCACGTAGGTAAGTTAGTAGACAATGATAATTCTGTTCTTTTCACGTTTATTGTTTCCAAAATTTATGATTTAGATACTGTTGGCAATCTGATTATTTATCTAGTATGTTAGAAAGCTTTTTCAAAAACTTCAGCCTATATAGTGCTGAAATTTTTACAAATGAACTAAATAACTTCGGCATCTTCTGCTGAAGTTTTTGAAAAAGCTTTATGACAAAACTAATGAATCCAAGACAAAAAAGCTTCAGCTTTTAGTGCTGAAGTTTTTACAAATGAACTAAATAACTTCAGCATCTTCTGCTGAAGTTTTTGAAAAAGCTTATCCAGGACAAAAAAATCTTCAGCTTATTTAGTGCTGAAGGATTTATAAATGAACTAAATAACTTTAGCATCTTCTGCTGATGTTTTTGAAAAAGCTTAATGACAAAACTAAT
>NW_017707199.1:0-1012 GCF_001879085.1 Nicotiana attenuata | reverse complement strand
TAGGTCGGGTTTTAGATCAAATGCAAGTTTCGGAAGTTTTAGTTAACTTAGGCTTGAATCCGTGGTAATTCGATGATTTTGTTATTTATGACAATGTTTTTATGTTACGAGCAAGTTTGAATGAAGTAATAGAACAGTATCTGGGCATTTGGTTCGAGGTCCCGAGGGCCTCGGGGTGAATTCGGGAGGTTAAACGAGAGTTTTGAGGAGTATTGCAGGACAGATTTTGCTGTCATCTGGTGTTTCCGCTTCTGCGGAAATGGACCGCAGAAGCGGGTACGTGGTCGCAGAAGCGGTCGTTGGCCGGCTAGGGAAATTCCGCAGAAGCGGAAGGTGGCTCGCACCAGCGGGTCCGCATAAGCGGACACTGTACCGCAGAAGCGGTTTTGAGGGAAACGCAGAAGCGGACTTCGCGTCGCATAAGCGAAGTCCGGGTTTCTAAGTGAAGATCGCAAAAGCGGCCGCAGAAGCAGTCCCGCATAAGCGAAAGCGGGACCGCAGAAGCGAAAACTGGACTGGGCGACAAAAGGGTTTTAAAATAATATTTCATCCGCGACCCTTTCATATTTTTCCTCCATTATTGACGTTCTTAAGAGCTTTGAACAAGGAAATTCGAGGGTTTTGACTGAGAATCGCTTAGAAGTAAGTTCCTTGGCCTAAATATTCGAATTTATGGTAGAAATTACATGAAAATTATAGAAAATTCATCAAAAACGGGTCAAGCTAGGGTTTGGAAAGCTGTGATGTAAAAATGGAATTTGGAGGGTCAAACGAGCTCCGATTTTGGTAAACTTTATATGCACGGACTCGTGGCGAGACGAGGAATCCATTGGGGTAATTTTCGAAATTTTTCGAGAAGTGGTCCCGGGGCTCGGGTTTTACCAACTTCGTGAATTTTAGTACTTTTTCGAGTATTTTTGATTGGGTTATGTTTCTTTAACCCATATTTATGTATTCGTTGTGATTTTGACTAGATTCGACGCGCGAGGAGGTCGATACGAAAGGAAAAGGC
>NW_017707198.1:0-1012 GCF_001879085.1 Nicotiana attenuata | reverse complement strand
GAACCGGTGTTCAAGACTTACCTGGGTTCCTCTATGATTGTGTTTATTTATGATATCTTTATCTACTCTCGCAGTCGAGAGGATCACGAGCAATATCTTTGGATCGTACTTCAGACTCTAAGAGACAGCCAGTTGTATGCTAAATTCTTAAAGTGTGAGTTTTGGTTGGACTCAGTCGCCTTTTTGGGGCACGTTGTATCAGCAGAGGGTATTCAGGTGGATCCTAAGAAGATTGAGGCAGTTCAGAGTTGGCGTAGACCTATTTCAGCCACGGAGATCCGTAGTTTCTTGGGTTTGGCGGGTTACTACCGTGGGTTTGTGGCGGGGTTCTCATCTATTGTGGCCCCGTTGACCAGGTTGACCTAGAAGGGAGCCCCATTTATGTGGTCATATGAGTGTGAGGCGAGCTTCGAGAAGGTAGACAGCTTTGATTACGACACCGATATTGGTGTTACCCACAGGTTCAGGATCTTATATAATATATTGTGATGCATCTCGTATTGGTGTGGGTGCGGTGTTGATGCAGGGTGGTAAGATTATTGCTTATGCTTCGCGGTATCTGAAGGTTCATGAGAAGAATTACCCTGTTCATGATCTAGAGCTGGCAGCCATTGTTCACGCGCTAAAGAATTGAAGGCACTATCTTTAGGGCGTGCCATACGAGGTATTCACGGATCATCTAAGCTTGCAGTATCTGTCAAGCAGAAGGAGCTCAACTTGAGGCAGAGGGGGTGGTTGGAGCTATTAAAGAACTATGATATCACCATATTGTCGCGGGAAAGCCAATGTGGTGGCCGATGCCTTGAGTAGGAAGTCAGCTAGTATGGGCAGCCTTGCGTATATCCCAGTTGGTGAGAGACAACTTGCATTGGATGTTTAGGCCTTCGCCAATCAGTTCGTGAGGAGCACGAGCAATATCTTTGGATCGTACTTCAGACTCTAAGAGACAGCCAGTTGTATGCTAAATTCTTAAAATGTGAGTTTTGGTTGGACTCAGTCGCCTTTTTGGGGC
>NW_017707197.1:0-1012 GCF_001879085.1 Nicotiana attenuata | reverse complement strand
ACAAATTCCCCAAACTATGCGATCGCAAGTTGTACTCTGCGAACGCAGTGAATAGCAGAACAGACCCCCACAAATACCTCCTATGAGACAAAATCCTGCAACTCTGAACCTGCAAAGTTTCTGCTANTCTTTTAAGGCACAAAGTGGTCCGATTGACCATCCGAAACTCACCCGAGGCCCTACGGGACCTCAACCAAACCTTCCAACATAACCCATAACCTCATTCAAACTTGTTCCAATCATCAAACACCTCAAACAACATCAAATTACTCAAAAACTCATCGAATTCAAGCCTAAGTTTCAAAAAACTTCTGAAATACACTTTCGATTAAAAACCCAACCAAACGACGTCCGAATGACCTGAAATTTTGTACACACATACCAAATGACATAACGAAGCTACTACAACTCTCGGAATTCCAGCCATCTCGTGGCATCATCACTAGGCTCTCGACCTCATATCAACAAGCCACCTCGTGGCGTACGAATCTCAGGCCCTCGGCCTCATAATCATAATCAGGTGTTTCCACACAACATAGGCCCTCGGCCTTACTCGGTCAGAATCTCACAAGCCACTCGGGCAACAGTAAAACATGGTGCTCAGCCCAAAATATCATTTAAAATATCATTGAAGTGTTAAAGCAGAGTAAACATGACTGAGTTATGAAAAACAATAGAGTCTAGCATTAATGAGTTTAATTATAAAGTCAAAACAGTGAGGAAATATCAACAAAAATCCATTAAGGGTTCAGATAGTTGGCACGAGGCCCAAACATGGCATTCATCCAAAACATGATGGTAGCAAATAGTTTTTAGTCAAATACGCGGTAAAAGAGTCATTCGGGACGGACTAAGTCACAATCACCAACAGTGCACGACCCCACGCTCGTCATCTAGTGTGTGCGTCACCTCAATATAGCACAACGATGTGCAATCCGGGGTTTCATACCCTCAGGACATCATTTACAATCATTACTCACCTCTACCAAATCCAAATCTCTAGCTCGCGATG
>NW_017707196.1:0-1012 GCF_001879085.1 Nicotiana attenuata | reverse complement strand
ATTTCATCTGTAACTACAAGATAGGACTTTATATCCGCCTATGATAGTGAGCCTCGAACCTTACTCTATTATATTATAATTTTATTCGACTAATTCAGATACTAATGCGGGACTAATTTGCAAAAAACCTTCCTCTGATATTGAGTCTTCGAGAGCCAGACTGGAAATGATAATCCCTACGGAAAGATAGTTGGCTGCCATCCTAGACACCGTCTTATTGGCCCATGGAAATTATCTAAACCGAGCGGATCAAACCTTTCTTCTTCCTGCTCAAGCAGATGCCGAACCTCATTATTTAGCGGCTCTCCGAAGTCAGAGAGATGGGTGGGGGCCTTTCTGATAGGCGGGACAAAGCGCTTTCAATGGTGATGAAAGAAGGGGAAATGCCTGTACGGTCAATATATTCTTCTTGCTTACTCGCTCAGCTCTATATACTTATATATTAGTTAGCTCGTTCGCTTTCAGACTGCTACCCGCTCGAACTATTACTATTAGCTAAACAACCCTTTCTTTGTGTTTAACCGCGGTTAAACACAACCAAAGCAAAGGGAGGAAAGAGCTATAAGGAAGACTGATTCACTCGCTTTCGAGAACTAAGATTTACAGCTTATTCTCCGTTCGGCGAATCTTCTTCCGGGGAATTCAACTCTTCTTTCATAGATTGGGAACATAATAAGCACCAGTAGCCTATTGAGTTAGATGAGCTAGATGACTTTCATTAGCTCCTAGCGCAGCATATCTGAATTCACTATAGGGTTAAGAGTGACTTGCTTACACTGCTGAATAACCTTCACTTTAGCGAGCTGTAGGACAAACTACATTCAAGAGGAGAAAGGAAACTTTGAATAGAAGGATCAGTGCCCGTAGCAGTCCTGGAGTTAGGTTATGATGGTCGTAATGAGCTCTACTAGAAAGAAAATCTCTTCTATTCATAGATGAAGTCCTATCTAAGGGCCTTCGTTGCCCTTGAATTCCGTTCCCTAGTTCAATCCGGAACTCCAGATGTGTAAGT
>NW_017707195.1:0-1012 GCF_001879085.1 Nicotiana attenuata | reverse complement strand
AACTCGCCCCTCCTGCATCAATACACAACCCAAGACAATGCGTGAAGCGTCGCAATATACCGTATACATCCCTGAACCGGAAGGCAACACAAGAACTGATGCGGTAGTCAAAGCTGTCTTGAGAAAGCTCGCCTCACAATCATCGAACCAACGGAAAGGAGTACCCTTCTGGGTTAATCTGGTCAGAGGTGATGCAATAGATGAAAAGCCCTGCACGAATCGCTTGTAATAACCTGCTAACCCCGGAAACTCCTGATCTCGGTCACTGAAGTAGGACGTGGCCAACTCTGAACTGCCTCAATCTTCTTGGGATCCACCTTAATTCCCTCTCCTGACACAATATGCCCCAAGAATGCCACTGACTCTAGCCAGAACTCACACTTGGAGAACTTAGCATATAGCTTCTGCTCTCGCAAGGTCTGGAGCACTGCTCTTAAATGTTGCTCGTGCTCCCCCAGGCTACGGGAGTATATCAAGATGTCGTCAATGAAGACGATGCCAAAGGAATCAATATAGGGCCTAGAACACTCTGTTTATCAAGTTCATGAATGCTGCCGGGGCATTAGTCAAGCCAAAGGACATCACCAGAAACTCATAATGGACATATCTCGTCCGAAAATGCAGTCTTCGGAACATCCGAGTCCCGAATCTTCAATTGATGGTACCCTCACCTCAAGTCGATCTTAGAGAACACCCTAGCACCCTGCAACTGGTCGAACAAATCATCAATGCGCGACAACGGGTACTTATTCTTGATGGTAACCTTGTTCAACTGGCGGTAGTCAATGCACATCCGCATAGTCCCATCCTTACTTCTTCACAAATAACACTGGCGCACCCCAAGGTAATACACTGGGCCTAACAAACCCCTTTTCTAGCAACTCCTCAAGCTACTCCTTCAAATCCATCAGCTCTTTCGGAGCTATACGGTACGGTGGAATAGATATAGGCTGGGTGCCTGGAGCCAAATCAATACAGAAATCAATATCGCAATCCGGTGGCATGCCAGGAA
>NW_017707194.1:0-1013 GCF_001879085.1 Nicotiana attenuata | reverse complement strand
AAAGGGACGTCAGTACGAATAAAGTACCGAGTATGTAAGGCAAGAAAGCATAAACAAGATCAGTAACGTAAAGAGAGATAGAGGAGATACAACCTGTAACATCTGAGTGCCTCTGGGGACTACTGACATGAAATGCATAATACATATATATACATAAACTTTTAAAAACATACGCCTCTGTGGGCATCATCATCATCATATCATACCCGGCCTCAAAGAGGACTCGGTAAAAACGTACCCGGCCATCATAAGGCTCGGTAGAATCGTACCCGGCCACGTGGAGCTCGGTAAACCCAACTGATCAGTGGTTGCACAATAGGTGCCATACCCGGCCGACTATAGCGCGATTCGGTAGAGTAAAGTAGATACATATATAATGCATGCTGGACTCATGGAGTCACGTTCTAAACCTTTTGGAGTGACATAAGGTCATTGCACCATCGACTAACATTATGGACATCATACCATCAATATGAACTTCACTAGGACTCAAGGATCATATATACTTTCTTGGAATAACTTTTTAAGGAAAGAATAACATGGACAACCTTAGTTGCTAGGAGTAGATTCATTATGAAATAGCGTATCGTTTATGTTCGTTTCACTTTAGATCATGCCAAAAGAATGAAGGAAGAGCCTTAACATACCTTAAACATGTTGAGTCCTTAATACCTTCTAAGCAACTCTTCAAACAAGTCAACTCGATCTATCATAGCATAAGGAGATTCAAAATCAGTGTTGAGCAAAGTCCAAGTCTGTAACTTAAGCTAGTAGCTCGTCTACGTAAATTCGGGCAGCATCTCCCTTGTAACAAGGGCCTCCTCCAATACCATATACCAACAACAACAGCCAGGGAAGTCCAGCAACCTATAAATATCAATAACAAGACACCATATAACAACAACAAGTCACAACTACTTCACGACGAGCGGCAAGCTCCGATTGGAATCCGTATAACCCATATCACCCCTTATAACTTCTTACATTACTTTAACAGTATCATTAACATGATA
>NW_017707193.1:0-1013 GCF_001879085.1 Nicotiana attenuata | reverse complement strand
ACTATAGTGTAGGTTCTAATAAACTTAAGGCAGTTTCTTGTGTAACAAGTCAGAAAATAAAGGGTAAACACTGAAATTAGAATAGGGACTAAGGGGTAAAAGGAAAAATCTGAAATTGGACCTAAGTTCACCTATAAATAGGCATTCATTTGCCTTGAGGAACAAGTTTTGAACAGCCAACTCGACCCCTCCCCAAAGTCATCTCTCTGATTCTCCACAAGCTCCAGAAAAAATCAAAAATTGCTATTACATTAATCCCTCCTTAGCTCATTTTCAGATCTCAGTCCCTAATCCAACTTCCTAGCTCATTAAGGATGAGAAGTAATTTAAATTCATCTGATTCTACTCGACATTGATATTTACAAGCTGTTCAAGTCAGATGTGCATGAGATTTGCTTGGTTCGAGTTAATTGTTGATCATTTACTGGTTGTGTTAAGGTTAAGCTCATTTCTGGTCAATTTTGGTACTGTATGAGATTTGCTGTATGAATCTGGTTTGGTTTGGCAATAATTCTGGATCATTGAGTTATTTCTGGGGTTGAAATCGTTTGTATTTGTCTGCTGTTCGAAATTCGAATTACTGTTGCTTCATATTTTGGACTTCAGCACAATGCAACCGGATGGGGATTTGACTTATGATGTGGAGCCGGTGGCCATGCTGGGCTGCCAGGTTCGCAAGGTGACATCAAAGAATATAGCATCAGTCAATGCAATGGAAACGTCATCCAGACAAGGTGTCTATATGTGAGATCGAACAGGAGATGCAGAGCAGATATCCACACCTATTTGAGACTCCGGGTATGATTCTAGTCCCGTCGGAGTATGAATCTTTGTTTAAGAGAGGAGAATATAATGACTCGGCTAGTCATTTTGTGTATTGTAACTATATTCCCCAATTTATTCCATATTCAATGCTTATTTGTGTAGTGTGACTTGCCGGGGTGTTGGATCGATTTCGGGGATGTCTTAGAGTGAATTTCAGACACTTAGTCCCAAAGTTGGTAGCTTAAATT
>NW_017707192.1:0-1013 GCF_001879085.1 Nicotiana attenuata | reverse complement strand
CGCCCAACGGACAACCATTACCAACATCCACATCCTGTTGACAACTGTGCCAAACATGAGATACAGTCTTTCGTGGATTGTTATGCTAGGTATCATCAGGTTCTGATGGATGAAGAGACGTTAAAAGACGACTTTCACCACACCTTAGGGTATATACTGTTACAGGGTCATGCCGTTTGGTTTAAAGAACGCCGGGGCAACTTACATGAGAGATATGACTGCCATCTTTCATGACATGATGCACCAGGAAATTAAGGTGTATGTGGATGATGTGATAATTAAATTTAAAACGCAGGATGACCATGTGCGAGATTTGAGAAAGTTCTTTGAGCGCCTGCGTAAGTATGACTTGAAGTTGAATCCAGCTAAGTGTGCATTTGGAGTACCATCTAGGAAACTTTTGGGGTTTATAGTCAGTTGGAGGGGCATCGAGCTAGACCCAACAAAGATAAAGTCTATTCGGGACTTGCCCCCTCCGAAAACCAAGAAAGAGGTTATGAGTCTATAGGGAAGATTGAATTACATCAGCAGGTTCATTGCTCAGCTGACTACCACATGTGAGCCCATATTTAAGCTATTGAAAAAAGATGCGGCGATTAGATGGACAGATGAATGTAAAGAAGATTTCGACAAAATCAAAGAATATCTGTCGAATCCGCCCGTGTTGGTCCCACCCGAGCCTGGAAGGCCTTTGTTCTTGTACTTGACAGTGTTGGAGAATTCTTTTGGATGTGTTCTCGGGCAACATGATGTGACCGGGAAGAAAGAACAAGCCATATACTATTTGAGCAAGAAGTTCACTAGTTATGAAGCCAAGTACACTTTGTTGGAAAGAACTTGTTGCGCCCTAACTTGGGTCGCTCAGAAGCTTAGGCATTACTGTTGGCTTATACCACTATCTCATTACCAGGTTGGATCCTTTGAAATACATATTCCAAAAGCCAATGCCCACCGGGAGGTTAGTAAAATGGGAAATCCTGCTTTCCGAGTTTGACATAGTCTATGTCACCCGT
>NW_017707191.1:0-1013 GCF_001879085.1 Nicotiana attenuata | reverse complement strand
ATTAACTCTCTACACTGCTATTTTCTCTTTTCCCCTTTTGTTTTTCAATTTTTCCGATATTCAAAGCCGGTCAGCATGCGAGTCCAAGACAGATAAATGCACAAGTAGGATGCATCAGGATGGTCCATTATTTCGGGTGCACCTGTCCTAGACGGACCCAACCCCTGTGTTGAGTCCCCTAAGTCACAAATGCACGTGATGCAAATAAACGTTCCTACTAGGGATCCGGCATGAAGTCAAGTTCGTCTAGGTTCGGAACCTGGGTATGTGTTCTAGACTGTGTACCCGAGCGGACAACTCGAGTCGAGGAGGGGGCTACGTACCGGGAACCAAAAGGCCATCCGGCTTAGTAACTTGTCCGGCCTCTTTCTTATTTCAGGGTATTGACACTAACAGAATAGGGAGTCTCAACCAGTAAGCACATCCCCGGAGGTGAGAAGAGAAGGGTTTCGCCACAGTTTATATACAATCCAGATAACATCAAAGCGGTAAAAAAGCAACATTTGGCACATTTAGCATGAAACATGTAGGAAAATCAGATAAAGCCAAATACAACAATATATCTAAGCTCGAATTCTGAACCCTAAACCAAAGTTCTGGGTTCGGGTCCCCAGCAGAGTCGCCAGAGCTGTCACACCTCCTTTTAATTACTACACCCGCGAGGATATAATAAAGGGAGTTATTTCCAACTTGAAGTGACAATCGGGACGGGATTCATTATTGATATTCAGAGTCTCCACTTGGGAAATTAACGGTGTCCCAAGTCACCTATCGAATCCCGAGTCGAGGAAATTATGACTCTGTTAATAGTCAGCAAACCAGAAATCCGAGTAAGGAATTCTGTTAACCCGGGAGAAGGTGTTAGGCATTCCCGGGTTCCGCGGTTCTAGCACGGTCGCTCAACTATTGTATTTGATTTTGTCTGATTTCGAAATATGTTCTAGCTTATGTGCTTTTATTAATAAACCGCTTTCATTTTATTATTCGGTTTTTAAACGAATTGCAACGTCGTG
>NW_017707190.1:0-1013 GCF_001879085.1 Nicotiana attenuata | reverse complement strand
ATGAGGCTGACAGGCCATAGTCCCTAAGGGGGGGCGTAGATTTCCTTTTCTGATTCTGCATATAGTACTTTCAAAGTACATTTGTAAATTGAGCTTGTGTTTTTTCGCATATGTGTATAAAAAGAAACCTTGCGGTTTTATTCCTCTTGCATTTTCTTTTTGTCTTGATTTTAGCTAGACGAACTGGTCTTGAGTTGAAAGGAATCCTTAGATTCATAGTATAGCCTTGGGGCTCATTAGGATGGCTCGTAGGCTCATACGCGCTTGGCCGATGCGACCTTTTAGTATAAGCCAGCGTTCGAGCTCTTATGCTTGTGCTCTTAGGCATGTTTGGTCAACTGTTTTAGGTTCAGTCTCTGAGTCGGGTGTCGGCTCGAGCTCATTTGGCCGTCAAGTTTTCGAATTTCAAGCTGGCGACAGTGGCTCTTACGCTTTGGGTCGGTGCGACCATTTGTGTGAGCTGGCGGCAATGGCTCTTACGCTTTGGGTCGATGTGACCTTTTGTGTGAGCTGGCGATAATGGCTCTTACGCTTTTGGTCGATGTGACCTTTTGTGTGAGCTGGCGACAATGGCTCTTACGCTTTGGGTCGGTACGACCTTTAGTATAAGCTTTATTTTTCCCTCGTTAAGGATTTTTGAGATTGCATTTGCCTGACTCTACGACGGTTTGATAAAAACCTCGATTTTGAGTCATTATGTGGCGATGATCGAGCACCTCGGAAGGTTCGGCTCGGTGGCTGAGTAGCTCGAAGCCTGTAGTTTGGAGGTGACATGGTCGAAGCTCTTTTGCCTATGTCGAGGGTAGCCTATTTAACCGGTATTTTTCGAAGTAGATTCGAAGTAATTGAAGGCCTGTGATTTTGTAGCGACGGTCGGGCGTCCCCGAGTCACGTTAGTTTGGCTGGTACAGCCTTGTGACCGTAGTCATTTGTCTTTGGCCGGAGCCTTTTAGTCCCGAGTGAAGTAGTTTCGGTGTCTATATCGAGGGTATGCCTTTTAGGGGTCTTACAAG
>NW_017707189.1:0-1013 GCF_001879085.1 Nicotiana attenuata | reverse complement strand
AGTTGTTGAAGCAGACCAATGTATTACATAACTCAGATAAGAAGTCCGAATCAGGCCTGTCTGCTGGTTGTAGCAATTATTAATTATCAGAAACGAGCTCAATTTTATTTATTGTTATTACCTAAGGTTTGCCTAAGTGTTTGGGGCAGAATCCTATGAGCATGGTATCTATTACGGATTCAGAATGTGGCAAAGCAATAACAAACTTAAAAAAATGAGCGGTTTGAAATCCTATAGGCATGCTTGCTAAACCGTGTTAAATAGGGGACTACATTATAAAAACTGGTTCGGGATAGACTGATTTTAAGTTAGACTAGTCTCAGATCCTGCAGGTGATGGCATCCGTTATTGCAGGTTTTAACTCCTATAGACATGATATCTAGTGTTGCTGATTTTTTTTCTTATAGACATGATATCTAGTTGAACGAGAAATGGAAACAGGCAGGTTTTCACTTGGGAATTCATATAGGCATGATCTCTATACATTATACTGACTTTTAATCTTATAAACATGATACTCATTCATGCCGTGTAGATCCTAGAGCATGATGTCTAAGTGGTGAAAAAACGTGCAGAATAAAGTCCTATAGGCAGGTTATCTAGGTGTGAAGTTGTACATGCAGAATTTTAAATGAACCCCTATAGGCATGGTATCTAAAATGCATAATCGAATATGCAGGATGTAAAACAGTCCTAATGGCATGCCTTCTAAATGCAGAATTGAATCATTCAAAACACTAAATCCTATAGGCTATCGTTTTTTACTCCCCTTTAGCGACTATGCTAATAAATTTAAACTCCCTAAATCCCCCTTTTTTTTCAAACCTTACGACCCTAACCCCCCCGAAGTACTGGTTTTACCAATTTTAACCTAAAACTTTAATTTTAACCAGGTAACTTCGAAGTTTTCGGACTTGTAAAACTTTAACAACTTAACGAAGTAAAAAAACGTTTCTAAAAGTAAAAAACGGTAAAAACGTTTAAACGACCCCGTAAAATAGGGAAAACGTCCT
>NW_017707188.1:0-1013 GCF_001879085.1 Nicotiana attenuata | reverse complement strand
AATTAGAATCCGAGGCATGCCATTTAGCAAATTTCATGGCCCTCGCAAAGCCAAAACGCGTAGTTGCTTTAGGCGCGTATTTTAATAATATTACTTTCCTAAATGTGGGTGCACATTTATGTGACCCAAATCCAAATCTCAACGAAGTTGAAATGTGTTGACAATTACGGGTGCACTGGTGCGACGTGGTTCGAGACGCATTTTCACGACGTTGCAATTCATATTAAAAATAACAATAAAAAATGGTTTACTACTAAAAGGCATATAGGTTAGAATATGTTTTAAGATCAGATAAAAGCAAATACAACAGTTGAGCGATCGTGCTAGAACCACGGAATCCGGGAGTGCCTAATACCTTCTCCTGGGTTAACAGAATTTCTTACTCGGAGTTCTGGTTCGCGAACTGTTAACGGAGTCATAATTTCCTCGGATCGGGATTCAACTGGTGACTTGGGACACCATTAATCTCCTAAGTGGCGACTCTGAATATTAATAATAAATCCCGTTCCGACTGTCCTTTAATTGGAAAAACTCCTTTACACCCTCACAGGTGTAGAAAAAAGGAGGTGTGACAGCTCTGGCGACTCTGCTGGGGACAAGAACCCAGAACTTTGGTTCAGGGTTCAGGATTCGAGCTTGGATATATTGTTGTATTTGCTTTATCTGATTTTTCTATATGTTTCATGCTAAATGTGCAAAATGTTGCTTTTTACCGCTTTAATATTATCTGGATTGTATATAAACTGTGGCGAAACCCTTCTTTTCTCACCTCCGGGGATGTGCTCACTGGTTGAGACTCCCTATTCTGTTAGTGTCAATACCATGAAATAAGAAAGAGGCCGGACAAGTTACTAAGCCGGATGGCCTTTTGGTTCCCGGTACGTAGCCCCCTCCTCGACTCGAGTTGTCCGCTCGGGTACACAGTCTAGAACACATACCCAGGTTTTGAACCTAGAAGAACTTGACTTCATGCCGGATCCCTAGTAGGACGTTTATCTGCATCACGTGCACTT
>NW_017707187.1:0-1013 GCF_001879085.1 Nicotiana attenuata | reverse complement strand
ATCTCAGTTCTGTAAAACCTTTAAAAACACTTTTCAATAGTTTCAAAAGAGTGATGAAAACGGTGAGTAAAAGTATAGAAATGTAAAACAGCCCCTCGGGCAAAACATGTACCATAACCGCCCCTCGAGCAAACTATCAATAGAACCAGCCCCTCCGGCTATCTCACAATCACTCGTAATCAGCCCTTCGGGCAATAACATAAACAACAACAGCCCCTCGGGCAATAACATGAACAACAACAGCCCCTCGGGCAATATCACATCTCACACTGGGTACCCGCGCTCACTGGGGTTATATAGACTCCTGGAGGGGCTCCTACAGCCCAAGCGCTATAACAAGCCATCTCGTGGCATAAACAAACTGGCCCTCGGCCTCATAACAATCACAAGCCACCTCGTGGCACAATAAATCAGGCCCTCTGCCTCTCATATATCACAAATCAGTGTAACACGCTGCGGCGCAGAGCCCGATCCCATAACATCCTCACAACACAGGCCCTCGGCCTCACTCAGTCAACTCTCACTCAAGCCCCTCGGGCTGACAGCAAAACAAGTACTCAGCTCAAAATATCATTTATGAAATCAGAAGGAGTGAATAAAACCGAGTTATGAAAACAGTAAGAACATAGCATGACTGAGTATAAATATCAAATCAAAAAACAGTGAGGAAAACAGTAGTAAAAGCCCCTAGGGGTCCAAACAATCGGCAAAAGGCCCAAGCACGGCAGTTAGCCCCAAACATAGTAATATTTTTCCAAAACACAATAGTATTAAACAGTGTTCAATTAAATATGCGACTTAATAGTCGTACGGGACGGACCAAGTCACAATCCCCAACGGTGCACGACCCCACGCTCGTCATCTAGCGTGTGCGTCACCTCAAATTAGCACAACGATGTGAAATCCGGGATTTCATACCCTCAGGACAACATTTACAATCATTACTTACCTCAATCCGGTCCAAATTCTAGCCCGCGATGCCTTTGCCTCTCGTATAGGCCTCCAAATGCTCC
>NW_017707186.1:0-1013 GCF_001879085.1 Nicotiana attenuata | reverse complement strand
AGATTTTGGCGATTTCCGGTGGTAGGCGAGATTTTGATATAGGGGTCGGAATGGAATTCCGAGAGTTGCAGTAGCTTCGTCATGTGATTTGGGATGTGTGTGCAAAATTCAGGTAATTCGGACGTGGTTTGGTTGGGTTTTTGATCAAAAGCGTATTTCAGAAGATTTTTAGAAACTTAGGTTTGAATCCGATGTGTTTTGGGTGATTTGATGTTGATTGAGGTGTTTTGATGATTGCAACAAGTTTGAATAATGTTTTAGGATGTGTTGGTGCTTTTGGCTGAGGTCCCGGGGGCCTCGGGGTGATTTCGGGTGCTTAACGGAGAAGGTTGATGTTGATTGCAGCTTCAGATTTTGCTGTTTCTGGTGTTTTCGCACCTGCGGTTTGGGGACCGTGGGTGCGGTGTCGCATATGCGGGAGAAGAACCGCAGAAGCGGTTTTGGAAGAAATGTCTGGAACCGCAGATGCGGTAGAGAGCCCGCACCTGCGGAGCCGCAGATGCGGCGAGTGCACCGCAGATGCAGTTCTGGTCCCTTAAGTGAATTCCGCAGAAGCGGTTGGTTAGACCGCAAATGCAGTACCACAGAAGTGGATTTTTGACCGCAGATGCAAAAAGGCCTGGGCAGACCATATATGTTATTTCATTTCGCGAGTTTGGGTTATTTCACCATTTTTGACTTCGACCTTGGAGCTTTTTGGGCGACTCTGAAGAGAGAAATCAAGAGACTTCGTTAAGGTAAGGATTTTTGGACCAAAAACACATTTCTATGGTAGTATTTCATGGATTAAGGCTGTAATTAAAAGGATTAAAGGGCTAAAAAAGGAGGATTAGGGCTTGAGTTTAAGATACTTCTAAATGGGGATTTGAGGGGTGATTTGGACTCCAATTTTTGTATTCTTGATATGTACGAACTCGTGGGGAGACGAGGAATCTATTAATGTGAAAATTTCTGAGTTTCGTGAAGTGGGCCCGGGGCTCGGGTTTTTGCTAATTTCGGGATTTGTGCCCTTT
>NW_017707185.1:0-1013 GCF_001879085.1 Nicotiana attenuata | reverse complement strand
AATATGCACACACTGTGGCAAGACTAGGCCATTACAAAAATGAATGTAATGCAAAAGTAAAGGCCAGCAAAAGAACAAAGCCTTTGTTCAAGAGAAAAGTAAGCTGCCTGGATGGGCAAGAAGGAATTTGATTTAGGGGTGTGCATTCGAATCGGTTTATCGATAAATCGAATCGATTATTTGTTATCGAAATCGAAATCGAAAAAATCGAAACCTTATTGAAACGATAGCGATAAGCATATGTACAAATCGATAATCGATAAGTAATTATCGATAAGGGTCAAAATCGAATCGATAAATCGAATGCACACCCCTAGACTGTAGACACTTGTTAAATGAGTAATTACCTATTTGTGTAGATTAATATAACATACAAAATGTATATATATTCCGCTACTATTTTGAAAGCGGCTATACAATATTATTTTCCCTAATCTATACCCTTTCCTTTATCCTAAGTCCCTTACCCTATTATTTCCTCTACCACATTTAAGGAATGATCATATTTAAAGATCAAGGGAATGAAGTTCAAATTAATGGAAAACAGAATTAGCCGTGATGATGTGTTTTGTTTTGTTTTGTTTTTATTATACCGTTGGTGTGTTGGTGGCATACATTTGATCCCTTACTTTAGTTTTGTTGCATGTGCTTGTTGACATAATTTTTATATTATAAATGGTGTTCGTCTTATTTTAGCTTCTTTTTGTCCATATTAGTTAGGCGCGTTTATAGCGATATACTTTCCGTGGAACCCCGCAAATTTTCTTATTGGTGTAATCGATAACCGAATCGATAAGCCCCCAAAATCGATAAATCGAAATCTAAAAAATCGAAACCTTATTGAAACGATAACGATAAGCATATGTACAAATCGATAATCGATAAGTAATTATCGATAAGGGTCAAAATCGAATCGATAAATCGAATGCACACCCCTAACGACGTTAGCAAAAGTATCAACTTTGAGACTAACTGAAATCTTTGAGTCAGAATTATGGGATCTGATCATCTTG
>NW_017707184.1:0-1013 GCF_001879085.1 Nicotiana attenuata | reverse complement strand
ATTGACCATGCCAAAAGAAAGAAGGGAGGGCCTTAACATACCTATTTCTTGAATTATTTGATCGAATACGTTGGAAAGAGAGGATGAAGCTTCAGCTTCTGAATTTGAACGAAACCTTGCTATGGATTGAATATTTGGACGAAATGATTGTGCGAAATATCGACTAATTTCACACTTGGACGAAATTAACTTCTGCTTCTAAAGTTTTTGTGAACATTGAACCAAAGAATGGATTTTAAGTTAAAGCTTAACTTGTTCCACGTTTTTGAAGTGGCTTCAAGCGTCTGTTACTAAGATTTTGAATTGTTCTTTTCCAAGTGACGTACATCAATGTGCTTGGTCCTCTTATGTCGAACTGAATTTTTTGCCATGTTGAGTGCGCTTGTATTATCACATAAGAGAGGCACATAGTCTGAGAACACTCCAAAGTCTTCCAACTGTTGCTTGATCCATAGAAGTTGAGCACAGCAAGAGGCAGCTACTACATATTCAGCTTCTACAGTTGAGAATGCCACAGAGTTCTAATTCCTTGTACCCCATGAGATTAAGCAGGATCCCAGAAAATGTGCCGTTCCAGAAGTGCTTTTCCTATCCACCGGATATCCTGCATAATCAGCATCAGCATACCCAATAAGACCAAAGCTGTCACCTGAGAGATAATAAAGGACCAAGTCCTGTGTTCCTTTTAGATATCTCAGTATTCTCTTGGCAGAGATTCCTTTGGATTGGATTGAAACCTTGCACAGAGACCCACGCTGAAAATAATGTCTGGTCTGCTTGCATTGAGATACAGGAGTGACCCTGTGATTTCTCTATACATGGTCTGATTTACAGGGGTAACCAAGTTCATCCATATCTAGACGTGTGGCTGTGGCAATGAGAGTGTTGATGAATTTTGATGCTTCCATATCAAACCTTTTCAGTCAGCTTCTTGATGCACTTCTGTTGACCTATCAATGTTCCCCTTTNTCGTAGATTGCTTCACTTGAAGTCCTAGGAAGTAAATTCAGTTC
>NW_017707183.1:0-1013 GCF_001879085.1 Nicotiana attenuata | reverse complement strand
GAAAAAGAAAATGAGAGAAAAATAGAAAGAGAAAGAAAAGCAAGAAAAACAAAGAGTGGAAATCAAAAGAAGGAAAAGAAAAGCCAGGATGACGCATGCAACCAGTGCAAACATGTAGACAACCGTTTAACTGTATAGGTGCATCACACCCCAATGTGCGATTACCTATCTGTTACTTGTCTCAAACTAACCGTGTGTTGCTGATTTCCAGCCTAGCTTTTAGAAACGGTGGTTGGTTGTGGTAAGCTGGCATCGCATCAATACTTTACCAGATCAAAAGGAAGTGTGGAAATGTCTACAGAAATGACTTTGCCCGCAGTCCCCATCTCTGAAGATAGCCCCATCTCGGGGGTCCCGGCCTCTGAATCTTTTACAGCTGAAGAAAATCGGATCCTGCGCCTGCGACTGATGGAAATGTGGGATGCTTGGAACAATGGAAAGGAACCTCCAAGCAATATTCCCGGATTCCCAGAGTTGTTTCCCAGAACTGGAGGTGCTGCCACTGTCCCTATCAGTCACCCTCCTACCCCTTTTGGACAACCTACCATGACCGCCCACTTCGTCGGAACACCTTCTGAGGTCCGCCCCCAGGTGTTCCCAGCAGGAGCAGCTCCTAACATCTCCACTGCTCCACCATGCCCTGCTACAACACAACCTTCACTGCCAAGGCCTGCCTTTGATCCCTCAGCTTTCACCTTCCAAAACCCTGTCTTTCCGGTGGATCCTCCTCAATATCCCACATATAATTACTCTCAGCCACCACCATACGAGCTTACACCAGGGCAGGACAAAACCCCCAAAGACACAGAGCAGGATGAAATGGCAAAGAGAATGAGAAGCCTCGAGCAGAGCTTAAAGAACATGCAAGGATTAAGCGGGCAAAAGAGTGTCTCATACACGGATCTCTGTATGTTCCCTCATGTTCATTTGCCGTTAGGGTTCAAAACTCCAAAATTTGAGAAATATGACGGACACGGTGACCCCATTGCTCACTTGAAGAAGTATTGCAATCA
>NW_017707182.1:0-1013 GCF_001879085.1 Nicotiana attenuata | reverse complement strand
CTCCGCAGGAGCGAAAAAAGACCGCAGATGCGGTAGACGCAGAAGCGGAAAATGACCGCAGGTGCGGAAACAACTGATCAGAAGTGGGTTTTTAATCCCTTCGCGAAATTTTACAGAAACATATTTTTAACTTCGGACTTGGGGTGTTCTTGAGCGATTTTGAAGAGGAAATTCAAGGACTTCGATCAGGTAAGCATTCTCGGACTTAGAACACAATTTTATCATGCAAATACATGAAATTACACTGAAAACTCAAGGAATTAAGGTCAAAAATGGTGGTTTAGGGCTTGAAACCTAAGAGAACAAAAATGGGAATTTGAGGGGTCATTTGGACTCCGATTTTGGTGTTCTTTATATGCATGGACTCGTAGCGAGATAAGGAATCCGGTGATGTGAAATTTATAATTTTTCGAGAAGTGGGCCCGGGGCTCGGGTTTTGCCAACTTCGTGATTTTCGATGTTTTTCGAGTCTTTTCGATTGGGTTATATTCCCTTAGCATATTGTGACGTATTCGTTGTGGTTTTGGTCAAATTCGACGCACGAAGAGGTGAATTCGAAAGGCAAGGGCATGGCAAGCTAGGACCTTGGCCGGCTTAAGGTTAGTAATAAATGTAAATGCTGTGTTGAGGGTTTGAAACCCCGAATTTGCATAACGTAGTGCTATGTGAGGTGACTTGCACGCCGTAACGGGCGTGGGGTAGAGCACCGTCAGGGATTGCGACTTGGTCCGTCCCGCTTAATAAAATTGATACCTATTTGATTGTAGATTTGTAATATCCTTATAAAAATGGATTAATTGTCATAATTGGGCTTCGTGCCAACTACTCGAATCCTTCAGGGATTATTTGAATGGTTTCTTACCATATTTATAAATATTAAACTCAGTCCTGGTATTTAATACTGTGTTTGAAATCTCAGCCATTTTCTTAAATTAGAAAATTAAGTTAATATTTTTAAATGAAGTGTGGGTTGAATATTTTTATACTATTGTGTGATTTTTGGACTGAGTATG
>NW_017707181.1:0-1013 GCF_001879085.1 Nicotiana attenuata | reverse complement strand
ACCCCGATCGGACAAAACATGTACGCATGTATCAAACTTATTTAAAGAAGCATTCTGGTTACATACAAAACTACTTTGTATATCATACGAGCGCTACACTTACAATCCTACGGGCAGCGGCACAAGGGCCAAAGCAACCCCGAAAGTACCCGGGGACCGTCACTGACAGTAAATACATCTGAGTCATACGAAAATTCGGATTCATAACGACCTACAAAGAGGCCACCCCTACAAAACGAAGGCCAAGGCCAATTTACTCGGGGACTAACGTTGCGAACAAGTTTGGAAAGTTATCGGGAAACAAGTCCAAGTGACAAAGCCGAAGGCTACGACCATACTAAAGACTACGGTCGCAAAAAGGCTACGGCCAAAATAATGCGATTCGGAGACGTCCGACTTTCGCTATAAGATTAAAGGCCTTCAAACATTGAAAAATTGGTTAAATCAGGCTACCCCCGACAAAAGCAAAATATAAGGGGCCTCGATAAATTCGGCCCCGAAAAATCTAAGGGCTTCGATAATTCAGCCCTCGAACAATCCAAAGGCTTCGATAACACCAGCCTTCGAAAAACCCTTAAGAGGCATTCGATTATGTCCACACAAACAAAATGACTAATAAGGTTCCGATACGTCGAGCCTTCGAAAAACCCAACGGGTACAATAACACCTAAGGCATAGCTAAAATTTCACTAAGTCTTTTAGCCGAAATGAGGAAAAAATTGTATAGCCATTTTAGAGGCCGAAACGGCCCAATTGAAAGAGCCTAAGGGCCAATTCTAAAAAAGAGCCTAAGGGCTAACTCTAAAAAAGAGCCTAAGGGCCAATTCTAAAAAAAAAAAGCCTAAGGGTCGATATACAAGAGCCTAAGGGCCAGCTTAAAAGAAATATAGGGCCGAAGACCAATAGGAGTCGGATACCCCGTTCTCGTTTAACTCGGACCCAAAAGGCCCCGTTTCCCTGAGCTTGCATAAACTGATTGTAAGTTCAACTCGGGGATCGTCAAGAACCCTAGG
>NW_017707180.1:0-1013 GCF_001879085.1 Nicotiana attenuata | reverse complement strand
AAACTAACTAACAATTAAGCTAAAACTAATTAATGCCTAAAATTTATTTAATAACTATTTTGTGACAATTTCACGGTTAAAACAATAAAAAAATGCATAAAGTGAACTATTTTTTGTCATTTTCTTCATATCCTATTCTAAAACAAATTAATCCCTAATTAATACTAACCATGAAATTAAAACCTAAATGCAAATGCGTATTTTTGTATTTTATATGAATAAAAATGCACAAACAAAATGCAAACAATTAGCACAAAATGACACCAAGATTCACCAAAATTGTAAAAATAGTAATAATAAGAAAAACAAAAATTATTTTGTTTGAATTTTGGGAATAATTTGCTTAGGGCAAAAATCACGTGCTCACAGCTGCCCCTCTTTGCCCGGAAACACAAAGAGTTTTCGTGCAAAGACAAGTGAGCGGAAATGAGCGATTTTTGCCCGTTCGCATATTCCGTGTGAAGCAATTTTTGAAAAAGCTTGACCGCACCCTGCTTCAGAGGTTGCCTACATATCCTGGGCTAAACAGGAATCAGGTCAGTGTAGTTCGGGAAGGTTTGGTAGCTGGGACTACCAAGAGCTGTGACTTTCTGCTGTTGCTGTTGCTACTGCTTGCTGACCTCCTTATTACACCGTATTAAAATAAAAGAAGCTAGCCTAAACTATGATCTACAAACTATAGGAGAGTCCTATCTATGTCTTCTAACTTGTTCTTGTGCTGCCTTGAACCTGTATCTTGTGATCTTCCGATGGTATTCCTGTTGTTGTCTTGCATTGTGATTGGCGATATTGCTGCCATTCCTCCGAATGATTCTCGATTGTTACCATTTGAAACATGTGTCCGTCTTCCAGGTGGGACTTGAAAAGTATTCCCTTCTTCTCCAGGTGGGCGCCTGATTGCTGAACTTGAAATGTATTCCCTTGTTCTTCAGGTGGGCGCCTGATTGCTGAACTTGAAATGTATTCCCTTGTTCTCCAGGTGGGCGCCTGATTGCTAAAATTTGAAATGTATT
>NW_017707179.1:0-1013 GCF_001879085.1 Nicotiana attenuata | reverse complement strand
AGCACAAAAGCGTAACATCTTCATCTCAAGATTTGACTCACAAGTACCACACGTTATTCACAACTCACCCACTTACTCTAATATAGAGGTCACTGACATTACCTTTCCTTCATGAATCAAGTGCCCTCACACAACAAAAGAGAGTAGTTCCACACAATAAAATTTAAGAACACTTAGGAACTCAAGATAGAAAGAATTCACTCACTCTCAGAAATAACATTCATATGCCACAAAAGATGCACCATAAGCTTGCCCGTAGTGTACTACTCCACTAATCGAGCTCATTCAATCTTGGATCAATTAGGACTTTATTTGGTTGTAATGTAGGCTACGGGACGGGTAGGATACATTTAGATATAAGAGTGACTACACCTCCCTAAGCACTTTAATACATACATTTTAACATCTAAATCTCATACTTATGTCAAACCATACTCCACCTTCACATCAATGTATATTACCCCATACTTCTTTAAGCACACTTACATCAAGAGCCACCACTTATCAAGGAATTTTTTTTTTAACAACAATCCAGCTATTTTTTTTTAAATTCAAGTGGCTTTTACTTTTTCAAAACAGTGCACCTTTCTCCTTATTTCATTAGTTCCACTCAAAAGCCAAACCAACCACCCCACACTTTAACTTTTACAAAGTTCATAAACAATTCAAGTGCTCATGAGAGGTTACAATGGTTCAAATAGATGGTTAATTCGAACAAATGGGTAAGGCTTGTAATGTGGTTGCCAAAGAAACAGGATTACAGGTTCAAAGGGGTTAACTACGATACATAATAATTAGGCGGGTAAAATATACATATCTGGCTCAACAAAGAAATGCCTATATCACTTCCTAGACTGAATAAAACTACTATTTCGCTTTGCAAACACACGGGGCAAGTTCTAGGCATCAAATGCAATGCACAGAATATCACAAAACCTTACCACACATGGCACATAACTCACTCAAGATTGGATTCATCAAGACACCCTAGTCAGAGCAGTTAAGCAATTTAG
>NW_017707178.1:0-1013 GCF_001879085.1 Nicotiana attenuata | reverse complement strand
TTTAAGGCAATCAAGGATAAATTGGAAGGAGGTAGTTGATTGGCCATAGCTGAATTTGGCATATTGGTGTTGGCAGTCAGTTTCTTCAGCGTGATCGAGTTATGTAAGTGACTTGTGATGGTACGTATCAGGCTTGTCAGCTGCCGCAATTGATGTTATTCAGAAGCATTCTACTGTTATGGCTTGTTATGTGGAAGCAGATTCCAGAAGGGCTATGGTGTCTTAGACAACTACTTAGAGATTTTCATATTCTACGGTCTTGAGAATTCACCCGCGTGACGATATGGATCTCCTGGAGTGAGTTAAGTGAAAAGTTTTTATATGATGAAGTGCTAACCTATTAGGGGTTCCGAAGCTATGATGAAAGAACGAGTTCTATTGCATATTGGCATGCCACGTGTAGTGAGTGGTAGGGAATTTGAAGTGAAGATCAATGTAGCAGTTCGGTGTTGACAAGGATGTTACAAGCTCGGGTGAGCAGGAAAGGAGTTTCGATGTTTAAGGTAAGCTGGTATTGTCTTCAGCGTCACCTGAGATTGGTGTTTTGTAAGGAGGGCTTGTATCATGGTTAATGATTCTTGATCGCTTTTCAGCGTTAGTGCGATCGGTGGGTTGGAGGTAAGACCCAGTTAATTGTTGTGGTAGATTGTGGGAGTGTGTCCCACAGGAAGATTGCATAAAGGCGGCACGTAGCCACTTGATTGATTAAAGATCTAGACCAAGTATGAAGACTTGTGATGATATTGTTAAATTGAGAATGGATGCCTGGAGGCACTCGAATTCTGGGTTATGGACTGTACTCCGGTTATGATGGTTGTCCTTGTGTGTTATGAGAAGAGGGAAATTAGTATGGACCTTTGAAAGGTTATTGGCTTAGTTTGATATGATCAGGGTCGACTTGAGGTCGGTGGATGGATTTAAATGTGAATTTGGGCTCTATGTCAGGCCAGTTGTGTTCATTTCGGTGATTCGCTCCTTATGTAGGAGTAGTCAGGGTGTTATTTCATTGGCAG
>NW_017707177.1:0-1013 GCF_001879085.1 Nicotiana attenuata | reverse complement strand
AAAAGAATGGAGGGAAGTGAAATTTTGAATGAGTTCACTAATGCACTTTGTCCCTCATTGGTAGAAGGAAATAAAATCTTTGTGTATATAAAGAGAAGCTCATATTTTAGCTCTTAAAGAGCTAAGAAGAAGGCAAGCCTCGCGCCGTCGTCGTCGTCGCTCGCTCTGCTTCGGCTTCGGCTTCGGCTTCGGACCTGCGACCCGGTCCGGTCCGGCCCGTTTTTCTTTCCCGGATTATTTTAAATCCGTTCTAAATTTTCCCGCAATATTTTCAATAAGCCATGGCTGTTTTGAAACAGTGTCACACCTGTTCCAACAGCTATGGCTGTTCTGAAAGGTTGCAAACCTTTTCAGAAACAGCACCGAAATTGGCTATAAATACACCTTCAAATCCCAGAATATTTACTTACGAAATTTTCTGATTATCTTCTTCTTCTTCTGCACAAATTTTCCAGTGTGTTTCACAGCCTTCGAGTGGTTCGTTGTTCATCTGCGCTTTTGGTACCAATACGCTGGTGAGTTAAATCGTTCTATCCTGGGAGGATATATTCCAGAACCTCGAGTACTTGAGGGGAATAATTTCCTTAAGGACACACTATGTATTCAGTGGGCTCGATTTGTTCCTGTACCGTTTTAGAATTTATTTTGAAGAAGTTTACTGTTTTCGGAATTTAATTTCTACTAACTTTCTGTTTCTATTTTCAGAAAGATTATTATTTATTTATTTACTAGCAATACAGATAAATAACAATCTTAAGGAAATTATGTTATTTTCTGTGTTCATATTATCATCTGTTGAAGATCAAATGGAAATGAAGAAGTAACAGACTATTGAGTGTATAGTATTTTTTTTCCTTGTCTGCATATTTATATCCGTTGTTATATACTTATATGGAAATGGATTTTTTGGTGTAAACAATGCAATTGTGTGGACTGTTACATAAACGGTTGCGTCATTTTACCTAAGTCCTCAATTCAAGTTTATTTACTCTCTAACAAGTCAAGTCAAATCC
>NW_017707176.1:0-1014 GCF_001879085.1 Nicotiana attenuata | reverse complement strand
GGACACGGTGACCCCATTGCTCACTTGAAGAAGTATTGCAATCAGTTACGGGGAGCCGGTGGCAAAGAAGAATTGTTGATGGCATATTTTGGAGAAAGCTTGGTAGGTATTGCTTCAGAATGGTACATGGATCAAGATGTCTCGCGTTGGCATATTTGGGATGATCTGGCCCGAGACTTTGTTCGACAATTTCAGTACAACATAGACATCGCGCCGGACAGGAACTCTTTGGCGAATCTTAAGAAGAAGCCTTCAGAAAGCTTCCGTGAATATGCAATTAAGTGGCGAGAACAGGCGTCGAGAGTGAAACCTCCAATGGATGAGGTAGAGATGGTCACTGTTTTCCTCCAAGCCCAGGAAGCAGACTATTTTCAGAATATGATGTCTGCCATGGGTAAACCTTTCGCTGAGGCAATAAAAATCGGAGAGATGGTAGAGAACGGGTTGAAAACAGGTAGAATCTTGAGCCAGGCAGCCATAAGAGCCACCTCCCAAGCCATCCAAGGTGGGTCTGGAGGAATGGCCAAAGGCAAAAAGAAAGAAGATACAATGATGGTGGCATCGGGAGAAAGAAGGTATCGGGCTCCTAGACCGGTATTCTCTGAAAGAACCCCTCAACACTATTACCCTCATACTGGTATGGCCTATGCTCCTGCACCCTATGCGGTCATGAATGCACAACCTTTCGGCCGACCGCAACCACAAGCTAACCGAAATCCACCTCCATTCCAAAGAAATCAACCTCCTTACCAGAACCAATATAATCCCCGACCACCGCAGAATAACTTTCGCCCCCGAGAACCGCCCAGGAGACCAAATTTTACACCGATCGGTGAACCTTATTCCAGTTTGTTCCCGAAACTCGTTCAGATGAATTTGCTGCAGCCTATTCCCCAAAACAGGCAAAATCCAGAATCTTCATCTTATCAACGAGGAGTCCATTGCGCTTACCATTCCGGAGCCGAAGGTCATAGTACTGATAATTGCTGGACATTGAAGAAGGCTATGGAAGAT
>NW_017707175.1:0-1014 GCF_001879085.1 Nicotiana attenuata | reverse complement strand
GAAGAAAATCAACTAGTAAAGTAAACTAAAAAATGCACTGCTTTTGTTTAGCCTTGCTACCCCGAAACCCTCCGGGCTCTGACGGTCCTAATTGACCAGTTGCTGAGGCGGTCTCCCCTGCTTACAGCTTGTACGGAAGGGCCTTCCTCCCCTTCCTCCTCAAAAGAACACAGCAGTCCATGTCATCATCCTCCAGGAATAAATTCTTCATGGCTGCCAATGTTTCATCTTCTTCTGACCCATATATAGTATCTGCTGGCTGGAAGGTCTGCTTCAGGCTAGGTATCGAAAACTCCAACGGATAGTAGGGGTCGCGCCATGGTGGCGACCAGTTCTGGAATTCCTTCCAAGTATAACCATACCCTAAGCCAAAGGTAGTGCCATGCTTCTTCAGTTTGATGGGCTTAGTGATCCCCTGAATATTTTTACCAAGTCCCTTTCCAGGCTCGTACCTGCACCAATTTAGGATACTTTCGATCTTGTTGTCCCACCACTTGTCTTTGTCTACAACGTTGACCCTTTCGATGTGGTGGTATGTCTCTCCGCCTATTCTTCTTTTGCCCCCGATCATTGGGATAGTCTGGCAACTATATATGGGGTTACTACCATCGCCATAAAGGATCACCTCTTGGTGGTTCCATTCAAACTTTACCGCCTGATGCAGGGTTGATGCTACGGCTCCGGCAGCGTGGATCCAGGGGCGTCCCAACAGCAAGTTGTAGGATGCCGGGACGTTTATCACTTGGAAGTCGACGTCGAACCATGTTGGCCCCATTTGCAAGCACAGGCTGATTTCTCCAATAGTAGATCTCTAGGATCCATCGAAGGCTTTGACATTGATAGCCCCATCGTTGATCTCGTGCAGGCTTTTTCCCAAGGTTCTGAGAGTTATCAGCAGACAGATGTTGAGGCTTGATCCTCCATCAATCAGGACTCTAGTGATGAAATAATCTTCACATTGCACGGTGATGTGCAGTGCTTTGTTGTGGCTCAAACCTTCTGGCGGCAACTCGT
>NW_017707174.1:0-1014 GCF_001879085.1 Nicotiana attenuata | reverse complement strand
GAACCCAATAACCAATGAATGTAGTATTTCTCTTAAAAGCTTCATTGAACATGTACAAATTATTAATTCAAAATCAAGTAACTTAAAAGGACTAGAATTTCGTCAACTTTCAGGGTTTCCCTTTGTCCGCAAGCTATTTGCATTCTCTATTTTATTTATTTATGTGAAAATGTGCAAGTCAAGTATATATGGAAACAAGAAAAATTAAGAAATACAATTGCTGGTGAAACAAGAGTAGCACGTTCAATGAAGTCACTACAAACCCTTCTTAAGTTATTACAATCCATACAACTTGCGTAAACTTATTGGCTAGGATTTATTCGACATTTCACTTTTTAATCGATCAATCGATTACATTATAATTTTAAGTAAGTCAATAAAATTATATAAATCTTCTAGTATATATCGATATTTTTAATTTATTTCAGATTCATTTCATTTTAATACAAAATAAATTTTTTAATCTACAGAAACGATTAGACGATGTTCATCAAGCTTAGCTAATTGATACAGTACAATAAAGCTTAGTCGATATTGAATATGCACCATTTTATACGAACTATATAATACAGAGCAAAAAATTGAACACATTGACTTATAATTTTCAAACTACTGTAAATGATTAAGATCAATGTTCTTCTCATTATTCACACCTAGAGATGAACTCTCATCTCATCTTTATTAAAGGACATTCACACAATATATATATATATATATGTACATGGGTCGACAAGCCGAACAGATCATTCCTTCCCCCTTAGGCTTCTGGTGCTGGGGCTCGTTCTGTAAAAGTGAGTTCAGCAGCTGCTGACGCTTCTACTTCAGCTGCGGCTGGGGCCGCAATTTCAGCCGCAGCTGGAGCTGCTACTTCAGCAGCAACTTCTGCTGCTGGGGCTTGACTTCAGGAGCAACTTCCTGTGCTGGAATTTCAACCTTGAAAATCACATTATTTTTCCATCAGTGACATAAGTAGAATATAAAAAAGAGATAATAAAAAGATTACTACGACCAATG
>NW_017707173.1:0-1014 GCF_001879085.1 Nicotiana attenuata | reverse complement strand
ACCTCCTCACAACTACACTCGAGGCCTGAAAGCCTCCTCATAATACACTCGAGGCCTGAAAGCCTCCTCATATCACTCAACATATCCTCACATATGGCCCTCGGCCTCACTCAGTCCAGAAAACATCATAAGCCCCTCGGGCATCAATAAAATAGTAGTGTTCAGCCCAAATATAAGTGGAAAATATTATTTAAGTCTCAAAGTTCAAATTCAAACGGCTGAGTTGTAAAACAGTATAATCAACAGGACTGAGTTCAAGTAGTACGTCAAATAGTGAGGAAAGAGTGATAAAAATCCCCGAAGGGTTCAAATAATTGGCACGAAGCCCAAATATGGAAATCAGCCCAAATCATGATAATATCAAATAAGTTTCAGTCAAATACGCGATAAAATCAACAACCGGGACGGACCAAGTCACAATCCCCAACGGTGCTCTACCCCACGCTCGCTATCCGGCGTGCGAGTCACCTCAATATAGCACTACAGTGTGCAAATCTGGGGTTTCAAACCCTCACGATATCATTTACAATCATTACTCACCTCGAACCGGTGAAATCTCTAGCTCGCGACGCCTTTGCCCCTCAAATCGGCCTCCACGCGCGTCGAATCTGTCCAAAATCAGAGCGAATACATCACAATAGGCTAAGGGTACATAACCCAATCGAAAAAGAATCGAAGAACATCGAAAATCACAAAATTTGCAAAACCCAAACCCCGGGCCCACTTCTCGAAAAATAAGAAAATTAACATCACCGGATTTCTTATCTCGCCACGAGTTCATACATACCAAGAACTCTCAAATTCGAGCTCAAATGACCCATCAAATCCCAATTTGAAATATCCAAAAACTCAAGCCCTAGTTCATCAATTTAGGCTTAATTTCCATGAATTTCTAGGTTAATTTCACATAATAATCATGTTTTTAACTCATAAAACTTACCTCTAGTCAATCCCAGTCGAAACCCTCTTCAATTGCTCCCAAAAAGCTCTCAAGATGTTCAACAATGGAGGAAA
>NW_017707172.1:0-1014 GCF_001879085.1 Nicotiana attenuata | reverse complement strand
TGATTTTTCTTAAGGGAAAAACATGTTTCCGCTAGAAGGAGAGATAGAGTTATCGAACAAGTGCTTAAACATTTAGTGAATATTTTAGGTAGAATATTATTCTTACAAAATAATTAACTGCTTGGAACAGAAATGTCCACAAACGAAGATGCTGCATCGCGTCGAGCTGAAGAGGCCAAAGAACAACAACGATGTGATAGAAATCTACGACGTCGCACTAGATATGCACAAATGTCACCTGAAAGGAAACAATCAGTTTTGCTGAAACTGCAAGCTAAGAGAGCTGAATCAAAAAAGCGGCGACTTAATCCTCATTCAAGTAATACACTGTCCTTAATGGAAACTGGTACTCAATCTCAAAGACAGAGTGCTCTTACAGTTGGTGATCGTCCGTTAGATTCAGAAGAAGGTAGAAAAGTATATTGTTCTCTAACTTCTCAGAGACATTAGATATACAAACAATGTTGTATGCGCATATATAAGGAGTCCGAAACTTAATTAATGACTTTTTAGACACAAAGTACGTTTTTAATGTTTAAAAAAAAAAAGTTACAAAAATGGCTACTTTGCAGTACTGTACTGCGAATTAGGTTAACGGAAATTTTGCCGTTAAATCAATTCGCAGTATAATACTGCGAATTGGTAATTCGCAGTACTATACTGCGAATTGCCTTAATTAAATAAGGCTCTTCTTCTTCTTTCGAGACAGAAGTCCAAACCTCCATTAAAAAACAAATCGAAGTGTTTCTGGTCCCCCACCCCCACGTCATTTTAAAAAAAAAATATTTCGGCCCCACCCGTCCCATAAAGAGCAAGGAGTGTAGGTCTCACACACAAAAGAAGCTTTGGATTCCGTGTTTCGGGTGCAAAAATTCGATTTCAATAATATTCAAAAAACTTACATCGAGGTATTTCAATTTAGTTTATGCCGAAACTCGTATAGTCATGCATATTAGTATTGTTTAGTATGTTTCCATGTGAATTTATGTTATGTTTGTGTTTAATTTTGTATCT
>NW_017707171.1:0-1014 GCF_001879085.1 Nicotiana attenuata | reverse complement strand
TCCTGGCTGGCTGGAAGCCAAGGCCAGAAATCTCTTATGTTTGCTGTTGTTGATAATCATTACTGCATTACTTAAACTTTTTTCTGTTTCATCTAAACTAGTAAGTGTTGAAGCTCTTTTTTCTACTTTGTTACTCATTCAATATGTTATTGCTAATTGATTGGTTGTTTTATGTATTCTAGACATGTTTAACTCAGTAGATTAATTGATGAAATCTGCTTAATTATGTGTAACTTAAGACTGTCTTTTAATATTAAGTATGTTTTGATACCTTTCCCAAAAAAAAACTAGTTCATCATGTACACCTTAGTCTGTTGTTAAATCTGTTAACATGTTTGTTTACCTCGAAAATACGAGTAACAATTAAACTTGGTTTGTGGTTTTAAAGATATGTGATTTAGTTCAATACTAATTAATGATCAAGTTTTATGAAATAGAAACGAAAGATAGAAGTGAATCAAAACGGTATTAGTCAACAGCAATGACCTCGAGATGGTTTAGGGCAGTAAGAACAATTAAGATAATACGAACACTGTAAGCTAAGGAACAATTCTAATGAATAGCAGGCCAAAAGTAGAGAGTATATTCTTTTCACATAATTTATTTAAAAATTAAATAAATTCAAGCGGCTAAATAAGATCTTACATAAAGTATATAAATTATTTATAAGGTAAGAAAAACTTAAATAATTAGTAAAAATATTTTAATAACAAGAATAATAATTTCATATTAATATTGATAAATCGGGCAAACGAATATTATATACGTAAATATTACAACAACATTCAGACATAATGGGTTCAAGCAAATAAGAAAATATTTTTTTGAGTAATATTTGAATTGAGTGCAGTTAGTTTAAGTTTGAAAGCATAACATAATTTTTTGAAAATGCAGTCAAATTTAGAAAATAGAATAAGAAAACTTATTTGAATTTGATAAAGTTTTTAAATTTTTATCTATATTTATATTAGAATGAGTGTGGTAGAAATAGATATTAAATTCAAACAAGCTAAT
>NW_017707170.1:0-1014 GCF_001879085.1 Nicotiana attenuata | reverse complement strand
CCTTCCATGTCTGTAGAAAAGTATTAGTTTCCTTTTTCTTAGTTATTTCCTTATATGTATGCAGCAAACAGTAAGTTTTACTATCAGTCACACATTTAACTGAAGGGTCCCAAATCTGTGCTTGTATGTTCTTTATTTCTGCTTTTAATGGTTTCCTTATTGTTACTTTGCAATATGATCTTCTATCCTCTCTGTTTTGTGTTGTGAATCTGTTTATGACCTTATTATAATCTAGGTTTAAGTTAACCCCGGTGGGTTGAGTACATAGTACTAATACCACCACCTGAAGTCTCCTTAGACCATAGATTATAAATGTGTCACACCACATGTATAGTTGTATTCCTGTCAGCATGATGTGTATATCAATATCTTCATAATTGTTGCTGTATTTCCTCTGGTTTTGTTGTTGTGATGCTTTTGAACTTGTGCTATATTCTAGATATAATTTTAGACCATTGGAATGAATGACTAGCATTGATACCACCAATTGACCCTCCATTATATCATAGAATAATAGGAACTTCCATATCCTGGCAAAACAACTAGCTTTTGTTTGTAGCTCTTGTACTCTGTTAAAGTTTCCTTAGAATTACTCTCCTTGGTCTTAATTACTAAGAAAGAGTTATTCATTGGAGCATTAACAGTCCCCTCCTCCCTAAGGGCTTGGGGATGATATGTGCAGAGAATGATGTTTTCCCCTGCCTGATTCTCTAGATCCCAATGTATATCTTGTCTCTTTGCATGCCCAATTCTCTTAAACATTCTGGGCCATTTTACTGCTTTTAAAATCCTCCAAGTGACAGTATCTATGCTTGCCCTGTCTCCATCTCTTAGGGAATGAGTGCAAATCACTAATACCACCCTATAGAGATGAAATACCTGACAGAACATAGATACCAAGCTCATACCTGCAAAAAAGAAAACAATGTTAGGAAAAACTTGTACCACCATACTCTCCTCTATGTAGATTTGAGTATACTGATCCCCAATATTAACTCCTTCACTTCCTCCAAC
>NW_017707169.1:0-1014 GCF_001879085.1 Nicotiana attenuata | reverse complement strand
GCATTACTTGTATGGCGTGTCTTGTGAGGTATTCACTGATCATCGCAGTCTTCAGCATTTGTTCAAGCAAAAGGATCTTAATTTGAGGCAGCGAGATGGTTGGAGTTGCTTAAGGATTATGATATCACTATATTGTACCATCCGGGAAAGGCCAATGTGGTGGCCGATGCTTTGAGCCGGAAGGCAGTGAGTATGGGGAGTTTGGCGTATATTCCAGTTGGGAAGAGACCCCTTGTAGTTGATGTTCAGGCTTTGGCCAATCGGTTTGTGAGGTTGGATATTTCGGAGCCCAGTCGGGTGTTGGCTTGTGTGGTTTCTCGGTCTTCTTTATATGATCGCATTAGAGAGCGGCAGTATGATGATCCGCATTTGCTTGTCCTTAAGGACAGGGTTCAGCATGATGATGATCAGGGGTTTAACACTTAATGATGGTTATGGAGTGTAGTAGGAATATGTGGAGTGTATTTAAAGTAGAGTATGATTAGGTGCAGTAATGGCAGTCTTTTGCAGTGGTCAATCAGGGGTCTAATCTCATTAGGACTCCGGTCTTTAAGAGGTAATTGATCGACGCTAGTTTTAAGGAGATAATCCCGTTTTATTTAGAATTCGAAGAGAATGAAACTGGTTCAATGCACAACGGTTAGATTTTTAGGAGTTTGGTTAGGATAGGACTTCTGCTCATAATTGGAATATTTATTTTTCTAATTGTGCAAAGTTTAGAAACATACCTGACCTTTTCTCATGAGCATATACTGATGAACCAGGTTCTTCAAGTAGAACTCCTCTTGATTATGCCTCATATATCAGAATGAAAAAAAGACTTTGTAAGAGATCAATGAATTAATATAAACACACGTCACAGGAGTATACTGATTAGAGTATGTAGACTGTAGTAAGAATTAGTTTAGATATTTACATAAAATCAGAACTTCTAACCAAAAATATTTTTTTTTCATTGCATTCTGAACTGGTTCCTTTTAGGTTGATCTTAATCATCCCTAATTCCTAACCTGT
>NW_017707168.1:0-1014 GCF_001879085.1 Nicotiana attenuata | reverse complement strand
CTAATTTAACGTCGCGGCACGACTCATGTAAGCGAGGTTTAAGGTTAGCTCGACCTCTGAGGTTCGGTCAAATGCATCTCGGTCATCTCCTTAGGCTCGTGCATACCAACATACAATTTCAATCGCTGACCATTGACTCGAAATGTACGAGAGTCATCTTCAGTAGAAACCTCCACAGCTCCGGATGGAAACACTTCAACCACGCGAAATGGTCCAGACCACCTTGACTTTAACTTACCTGGGAATAACCGCAGTCTTGAGTTATAAAGCAGTACCCTGTCCCCAGATTTGAAATTTCGTTCAATAATGTTCTGATCGTGAAGCCTTTTCATTTTCTCTTTATACAACCTTGTGCTCTCGAAAGCAAGATACCGAAACTCCTCTAGCTCATGTAATTCTGTGACTCTCGACGTGCCCGCAGCTTCTAAGTCTAAGTTCAGCTGTTTCAATGCCCACCATGCTTTATGTTCCAGTTCTACAGGTAGGTGACAAGCCTTCCCAAACACCAACATATATGGTGACATACCAATTGGTGTCTTGAATGCTGTCCTGTAGGCCCATAGTGCATCATCCAGCTTCCTTGCCCAGTCAGTTCTTGTAGCATTTACAGTTTTTGCCAGTACGCTCTTGATCTCTCTGTTGGACACCTCAACCTGTCCACTGGTCTGTGGGTGGTACGGAGTAGCCACCTTGTGGCGCACATCATATTTAGCCAACAACTTCTCGAAGGCTCGGTTACAGAAATGAGTTCCTCCATCACTGATAATTGCACGTGGTGTCCCAAAGCGGGTGAATATGTTCTTCTTTAGAAACCCGACTACCACCTTAGCATCATTGGTAGGTAATGCAGCAGCTTCCACCCACTTGGACACGTAATCTACAGCAACAAGAATGTATTTATTGCCATAGGAGCTAATGAAGGGACCCATGAAATCTATCCCCCAAACATCAAACACTTCCACTTCTTGAACTGGGTTCATGGGCATCTCATGACGCCGGGAAATGTTCCCGGAG
>NW_017707167.1:0-1014 GCF_001879085.1 Nicotiana attenuata | reverse complement strand
TAAATATAAGGGCACAATAGAAAAGAAAAATAAAGTAACAAGGCATCACAAAAAGTCGATCAATGATGATAGGCTATAATTGCATATTTTAGTCGCTTATTACACTCGAATTTACTGCACTTTAATTGAGTTTGCGCTTTAATCGCTAGTGTTTTTGCACTAATTGTGTGTTTTATGCCTTGTAGGTGTGATTCCGAGCTATATAGATGTTATGGAATGAATTTAAGTGATTTGAAGCTTTGAAGTCTGAGTAAAAGCTCAAGGAATTAAGCCGGGATCGTGTTCGGGGGTCAAATTTGATAATTAAGTACGAACGAAGATTTGAGGAGGCATATTGCGCACTGTCTAGTAAAATAGACATAACTTTTTGCTCAGAACTCCATTTGGTCTCCACAATATATGGTTGGAAAGCTAACTCAAAGGGCTACAACTTTCATGTTTTACATTTTCCCAAATTCTAAACGGAACAGGGTGAAAAACCGCGGTTTTGCCGCGATCGCGGCAGAACCGCGGCAGAACCGCGGTGGAAGGCAGTTTCTGAAGAATGAAGAATCCGCGAGGGCGTTTGGCCGCGGTTCCACCGCGATCGCGGTGAAACCGCGGTGGGAAGCGTAAATTTCAGGGGCTAAAGTGTAAAACATGGGATTTTAAGTCCTAAACCCTATATAAAATAAGGGAGGCCGGCCTAGAACAAGAGAGGACATATTTTGGACACAAATTAGACCTAAGGAGGCGAGGAGACACTACTTTAGGGTTAGACAACACCCTTGGAGGCAAGAACACATTGGGAGCAAGGCGGAGAATTCTTCTACAAGTTTTTCCTTCCTCTTCCTATTTCTCATTGTTGGTTATAGACTTTTAGTATTGTAGTTTTACATACTATTATGAATAGCTAATTTGTTATCTAGAGTTTTGATAGAACCTTTTGTAGGATAAAATTCTTGTTATGTTTTTATATAATTGAGCCATAGCTTTTCTCTATTTGTTCAACTACGTTTATATTGTGGTTAAATT
>NW_017707166.1:0-1014 GCF_001879085.1 Nicotiana attenuata | reverse complement strand
CAATCAATACAAGACTTCCTTTAGTTAAGGAATTCAGATTCAAACGGTAAAGTTATTTAAGGAAAGAAATCAACTAAATATCTTGTGCAAAGTAGGCAATTAGGGGTAAATACATAGGGGTTTTAATTAAGGGAAGAATTTTGAAATACACGGTTTAAAACAAATAAGGTAAGGATCCATCAGTATTCAGTAAATCAAGGGGGTTAGAGATTTTGTAAGCATTGGTCCACGAATGAACCAAGTCAGAAAAACTAAGGAAAACTTTTGACTTGAATCGAGTAACAGGGAAGTCAGCAAACATGGAAAGAAAATCAATCAAACTTATACAAAGAAAGTCTGAAACCAATCACAATTGAAAGCCATTTAGAAGGGAAGTTCAGCACATATAAAGAGTACACAAGTATCAGGCATGCGAGGCTGAATTTAGGACAAAGTGAAAGTGTCATGCAATTGCAAAATAAGTAAGTAGTAGACTATAGGAATATGTTAATTCAGCGATAGCATGCGAAAAGGGGTCAAGTAAAGGTCTTATAGAGTTTAGCAAAAGTCAGAATCATACGAAGAAACAAAATTAAAGCAATGATTTTGAAACTTAATGAAGCAGTAGATGAAACAACTCTAGGAACTCAAATAAGTCCAAAAGATTAGGGTTTTTGAAATCAAGCAAGTTCAGAGATGAAGCACAAGCAAGTCACATAGCCAATGGTCTCAAAACTCGGATGAACCCCCAAATTTAGGGTTCTTGCCATTAACCGAGTGCAGAGACGAAAGGGCAAGTGATTAATGGAAAAGATACTAATAGAAACAGGTTCAGAGGTCTCAGAAAGGAACTGAGACCTTTAGCATGCTCTCTTAGTAGTAGGAATTCATGATAAGCATAGTAAAAGAACAGCATGCGAAACCAGTAGAAGAACTAGAATAAGAAACAAATAAGAACATGGTGAAACAACTTAACAAGAACACAGTAGGAGAAAACAAGGTAGACGAAACACACAAATAACACAGTAGAAGCAA
>NW_017707165.1:0-1014 GCF_001879085.1 Nicotiana attenuata | reverse complement strand
AACTCCTTCTCAACCTTCCCCACCCTATCCCCCAACCCACCCCCACACCCCCCACATCCACCCACCCAAACCCCACCCCACCTCTCTCTCCAAAAAGGATGTTACTTTTTTAACTTTCAGGTTTTTTTTCCGTCACCACCCACCCCGCTACTCCCCCCCCCCCCCCCCCCCCGCGGAAAAAAAATTTTTACTTTTTTTTTTTTACAAGTTCCAAAGTTATGAGTTTAGAGGTTTATGTGTTTGAAAGTTTACGGGTTAGAAATTATAAAGTTTACGGGTTCGAAAGTTCGCGATTTTTACGTAAAAAAGTAAAGAAACACATTAGTTACTTTGGGTTGTGTCAATTTTTAGAGACTTGGGGAAGGGGTGGGCGAGGGGGAGGGGGAGGGGTGAGGAGAGTTGCATAAAAAATATTTTCCTAAAAAAATATTTTCTACTCTCTAACAAAACAATAGAAAATATTTTCCGGAAAATGTTTTCCACTCACCAACCAAACAAGGGAAAATAAGTGATAAAATCACTCATTTTCCATGAAAATATTTTCTAGGAAAACATTTTCCTTCATACCAAACACACCTTATATGAAGGAATTACTGCAACCGTGTACTCCATAAATATTAGAGAATCCCTAAAATCATGTATATAGCCGTTAGTGATTTCCTTCCAAAATTAGCTTGCTGCCCATGCTATAAAGCAAAACCTCTGTAACAACTTCAATAGTACAATTATAATAGCTTTACTTTTTATCAGCAATATCACTAATAATATATAACTCTGTGCATTTTTCACTTTTTTCATATATTGTCTGCAATCCAATAAAAAACTAATCAGAACAAAAAAAAATATACTACAAATAGAAAGGTACTATTTATATTCAAAAAAATACACTAATAATATATAACTATGTACAAATTCAACTTAGAAGTGTGTTCTAAACAACCCGATCGGTTGTTTTGAGTCTCTAGCGTATCGTTCGGCAGTTTGAGACCTCGAGTAGCTTCACTTCATGTATTA
>NW_017707163.1:0-1014 GCF_001879085.1 Nicotiana attenuata | reverse complement strand
ACTCAGTACAAGGTAATTTTATGCTTTCTCCTTCCATTATCTATGCGTTTGCGAGTTGTAACTCGATCGTAGAGAATAGACCTAGCTAGTTTCGGAAGAATGGTATTTTGTTTGATCTTGTGCAATGGTTGGCTGGTTGTGAACTTATTTTTAAGTTATATTCATGGCTGGTTTATTGGACAAGAGGTGTAATGATGTACTTTTGGTTGTATTTCTCAATTTGAAAGAAAAGACAAGTCGAAACGTGTTTAAGTAAACTGAAAAATTATGTTTGAGTTGATGAACTTGTGAGACTGTTTTTGGGCTGTTTCGTGTTGGTATTGGGTTGTCTCTTTTACTACTGTTTTTATGGAGTTGAGAGGAGGAAGGGTGTGGAGAAACACCACATAATGGCAAAGTTGTTTGTTGGTCGTTCGTCATAACATTTTCGGATTGTTTGACACTATTATGGTTGTCGTGTTGTGTATGAAGTGATAGGGGTATGTTGGGCTGTTTGTGATTGTTTTGACTAGTGTGAAGTCATATATATAGGGGAGGTGCTGTCCGTTTTATTGTAAAATAGGTTGTGGTCGATACATAATAGTTACGGCGCTTAAACGATAACGAGAGTGTCATTTCTCTTATTGTAGACTAAGGAGCCGTGAAATTGCATAGCTTGAGGTTGGGAAGAATATACAAGGTATGTTAAGGCTCTCTCTTCATTCTTTTGGCATGATCTATAGTGAAACGAACGTAAACAATACGCTATTTCATAATGAATCTACTCCTAGCAACTAAGGTTGTCCATGTTGTTCTTTCCTTACAAAGTTATTCCAAGAAAGTATGTATGATCCTTGAGTCCTAGTGAAGTTCATATTGATGGTATGATGTCCATGATGTTAATCGATGGTGCAATGACCTTATGTCACTCCAAAAGGTTTAGAACGTGACTCCATGAGTCCAGCATGCATTATATATGTATCTATTTTACTCTACCGAGCCGCGCTATAGTCGGCCGGGTATGGCACCTATTGT
>NW_017707162.1:0-1014 GCF_001879085.1 Nicotiana attenuata | reverse complement strand
CGCTATACCTTAACAGTAATCTTTGCCGTTAAGGTATAGCGCGGGGTATTTTAGCGTTATATATACCGACGATTTGACTGACAGGTATAGCGTAAAGATTTTTGGCGCTATACCTATATCGCCAAAAATCAGCGCGCTATACTGTGACGACCCGACCCGTCGTCTCATGTGTTACTGCTCCGTTTTTCCCGTTTATTGCTTCTTCACGTTTCGTTATCGGTATGTGGTGTGTGAGAGTTGATTTGGATTGGTTTTGATAAGAAATGAGACACTTAGTCTCCTTAAGGAAGGCTTAAGTTGGAAAAGTCAACCGGACGTGACTTATCAGTTAGAAGGTTCGGATGTGATTTCCGGTGATTCGGTTAGCTTCGGGGGATGATTTGTGACTTAGGAGCGTGGTTGGAATATATTTTGGAGGTCCGGTGTAGAATTAGGCTTGAATTGGTGAAGTTAGTATTTTGGCGAATTCCGGTTGATGGGTGAGAATTCGATCCGAGGGTCGGAATGGAATTCCGAGAGTTCCTGTAGCTCGTTAGGTGATTTTGGATATATGTGCAAATTTTCAGGTCATTCGGACGTCGTTTGGTCGGGTTTTTGATCGAAAGTGCATTTTCGGAAGTTTTTGAAGAACTTAGGCTTGAATTCGATGTGAATTGATGGTTTTAGCGTTGTTTGATGTGTTTTGATGATTGGAACAAGTTTGAATGATGTTATGGGATATGTTGGTGCTTTTGGTTGAGGTCCCGGGGGCCTCGGGGTGATTTCGGGTGGTCAATCGGACCATTTTTGGTCTTATAGTATTGCAGGTTTTCAGCTGTATTGTTGCAGAAGTGTTGTTCATCGTGTTCGCGTAGTGTGTGTCGCGAACGCGTAGAGTAAATTTGAGAGGCCTAGAAAATGGTCTTCGCGTTCGCATAACTCAGGGCCGCGTTCGCGTAGGTAAGAGAACCAGTGCATCGCGTTCGCGTATCTGGTAGCGCGTTCGCGTAGTTGGAGGATTTAAGTCGTCGCGTT
>NW_017707161.1:0-1014 GCF_001879085.1 Nicotiana attenuata | reverse complement strand
CGAGCCGCCAACGTGCTATCCCGGGATTCCCCGAACTGTTCCTAGATCAGGGGGTACTTCTAATGTTCCAATCAATCATCCAAACACCCCACTAGGACAGCCCACCATATCAGCTCATTTCGTGGGAACACCTTCTGAGGTTCTCCCCCAGGTGTTCATGTCCGGTACGGCCTCCAATATCTTCACCGCTTCCCCATGCTCAGCCACAACACAGCCTGCACTGCCTAGGCCCACTTTTGATCCTTCAGCCTTTACATTCCAAACACCTACTGTCCAAATGGAGCCTCCTCAGTTCCACACTTATACTTATCCTCAGCCGCCTCAATTTGAGTTCACTGCGGGACAGGAAAAGACTCCCCAAACTCCCAAACAGGAAGAAATTGCAAGGAGGATGAGAATCTTGGAGCAGAGCCTCAAGAACATACAGGGACTGAGTGGAAAGAAAAAGTGTGTCCTATGCTGATCTATGCATGTTCCCTCACGTGCACTTGCCTCTGGGATTCAAAACTCCAAAGTTTGAAAAGTACGATGGACATGGTGATCCTATTGCTCATCTTAAGAAATACTGCAATCAGTTGCGAGGAGCTGGAGGAAAAGAAGAGTTACTCATGGCTTATTTTGGAGAAAGTCTGGTGGGTATCGCCTCCTAGTGGTACATGGATCAAGATATCTCTCGCTGGCACATCTGGGACGACCTCGCTAGAGACTTTGTCAGACAATTCCAGTACAATATAGACATTGCTCCAGACAGAAACTCATTGGCAAACTTGAAAAAGAAGTCTTCGGAGAGCTTTAGGGAGTACGCAATCAAATGGCGTGAGCAAGCATCTAGAGTAAAGCCTCCAATGGACGAGGTCGAAATGGTCACAGTGTTCCTTCAAGCTCAGGAAGCTGATTATTTCCAAAATATGATGTCAGCTATGGGTAAACCATTCGCGGAAGCTATCAAAATCGGTGAAATGGTGGAAAATGGATTGAAAACAGGCAGAATTCTAAGCCAATCCGCTATTAGAG
>NW_017707160.1:0-1014 GCF_001879085.1 Nicotiana attenuata | reverse complement strand
TACCTCATATGTTAAGATGGTCAGCTTCTAAGGGGAAGATTTGGTTAACTGCCTTTGAAGAGAAGGTCATCAAGCCTGAGTGGATTAAGGTATTTTTTTCAGTTTTTTGTTACTGTCTACATTTACCTACATAATATCTACAATTATTCTACATTTTCTGCATTATTGGAACTTACTTTTTTTTTTACATCATTCAGTTCACATCCATGACTGAATGTGGAGAAGAGATTGCAGTTCTTAATTTGCCAAAAAAAATTGATTATGGAGCTGAGCTGGGTGCACAATCATCAGAGGTTCCAAATGTTGATTCTCCAACATTGGAACCCAAACATACAGAAGCTCAACATGAAAATGATTCTGTGGCTAAGAAGCTAAAGAAGCTGGAAAAGGAAATTAAGCAGGTATTAGTATTAACTACAATATTTTTACATTTTATCTACATTTTCATAACAATTTATGTAGTCTGCAGTGTAGCTAAATTGTAGTATAATTCTACAATTCTATATTTTTTACTTGTAGGTTGATGAGAAGGTAGATGGTTTTAGGAAGGCTGTCTTTGAGGAACTCCATAACCTTAGAGTTTTTGTGGATGAATCTGTGAAGAATGTGGTGAAATTGATAAACAGGAAAAATATTGTGGATGAGGCAAAGGTAATAGTTGACACATATTTATATACCAAAACAAATTATGTACACTACAAACTATATACTAACATTAAATCTATAGGTTGCTGGTAGTTCAACCAAAAATAATGACCAACCACAAGGATTGAACAACCAGCAATTTCATTGCAATATTGGTGCTCAAGTGCATGCAAGCACAAGCAACACATGTATCTACAAACTAGCTAACAAAGTTTTATTGTTAACATTTTACCTACAAATTCCTATCTATATCTACAACTTTCAATGCAGTATTACATAGTATTATTTACCTTTTATATTGTAACTTGAAGCTGCAGTTTGTCAAGAACATGTTCCAGCACATGGGGACTTATATCCAGATTTTTAAGA
>NW_017707159.1:0-1014 GCF_001879085.1 Nicotiana attenuata | reverse complement strand
ATACGATATTAAAAAAGACCGAGAAGAATTAGCTAAAATGATTGTTTTAGGTTGTTTACCTTTTAATTTTGCTTCTTCACCATATCTTGTTACTTATATTCAAAGAATTTATAACCCTATGTTTAAAGGTATTCCTAGAAGTACTTGTAGATCTGATATCTTTAGGCTTTATGGACAATATCAGACATATATACGTTATTTGTTCGCAAGTCTTCCTTGTAAAGTTTCTCTTACTTCTGATATTGGTCGTGCTGTAAATGGAAATGATTATTTAACTGTTACGTGCCATTGGATAGATGATAATTTTTGTATGCAAAAACGTGTTATTGCTTTTAAATATGATGAAGATCAAAGTCATACCGGTGCATTTATAAGTAATACTATCCATGAAGTTGCTTTATTTTATAATCTTTCTGAAAAAGTTTTGTGTATGTCATTTGATAATGCTTCTAACAACAATTCTGCTATTACATTACTAAAATTGCATCTACACCCACCACTTCCTGAAATATTTCATATTAGATGTGCATGTCATATTTATAACTTAATTGTGAAGAGTGGCCTTGACTTATTTCACAATGAAATCTTTTAGTTAGGAGAGCTGTTGGTGTAATTCAAGGAAATAATAGAAGTGCTAGATTAAATGCATTTAAGGAAAAATGTGTACACTATGGACTAAAACCAAGACTCATGCCTGAAGAAATAGTTACTAGGTGGAATTATACTTATTTATTCCTAAGATGTTGTTATAAATATAGAATGCCTATAACTGAAGTTGCTAATTCTCATTGTACCGATCCTAACCGTTTGTTAACATCTAAAACTTGGGATGTCATTGAAGATGTTGTAAAGTTTTTACAAAAATTTTATGTGGCTACACTTGAGTTTTCCGGAGCTTATTATCCTACTATTGTAAATGGTTTAGTTCATATTGCTGAAATTTCTCTTTTACTACATAAGTTGAAGACGAAAGACGGATATACTGCTGTTGTTGCACAAATGCTAGATAAGTTT
>NW_017707158.1:0-1014 GCF_001879085.1 Nicotiana attenuata | reverse complement strand
TGCTATCAACCAACTTCCTTAGTAGAATGATTTGCCTACCTGAAGGCGCAGCTCATACAAAGCCTTGCATCTGACTGTCAAATGTGAAGGTTTACATGTCAAACGAGTCATGGTAGACGGAGGATCAGGGTTGACATCTGTCCACTCTCCACACTGCGAAGGATGGAAATCGGGACAGAAAAGATTCGTCCAAATAATGTCTGTGTAAGGGCTTTTGATGGTATTAAGAGGGATACCATCGGTGAAATTGACTTGATATTGACCATAGGTCCAGTGGACTTCGAAGTGACTTTCCAAGTATTGGACATGGATACATCTTATAACTTCCTTCTGGGGAGACCTTGGATCCATGCTGCTGGAGCGGTGCCTTCAACCCTCCACCAGATGGTAAAGTTTGAGCATGAAGATCAGGAAATCGTAGTCCATGGAGAAGGCGAGCAATCTATCTACCGTGATCCATCTATCCCATGTTTGGAGGCAAGGGAAGGAAGTGAGCATATCGTTTATCAAGCCTTTGAGATTGTGGTAGCAGATCAGCATGAGGAGGGAATCCCTTGTCCTCAGCCTTTCCTGTCTAACGCTTCAATCATGGTGGCCAGAGAAATGATTAGACACGGTTTCAGGCCAGGAAAAGGATTGGGGAAAACTTTACAAGGAATATCTGAGCCAGTAACTCTTCCCGCAACAGAAAGGTTCTTCGGAATAGGTTTTTATCCTACACCGGATGATGAAAAATGGGCTGAAGAAAGAAAGAGAGAAGGATGGTTTCTGCCACAACCACTGCCCCATCTTTATGATACTTTTGTTAAGACCAAGTATGGCAAAGAAAGGGACGATGAGTTGTTCACAGCTGAAGAAATTGAAGAAATATGTGGAGCTCTGAGGCAAATGCTTTATGAAACCAACATGGTTCAACCAGGAGAAGGGACTAGCACCGCTGAAGTACTCTATATGGGGTCTGATGCTAAACTTCAAAACTGGAAGGCTACGCCATTCCCGATCAGGCGGGGTCCG
>NW_017707157.1:0-1014 GCF_001879085.1 Nicotiana attenuata | reverse complement strand
TACCCCTGGACTGAAGATAGCTACCCGGATAAGATTCCACTGCTGCTGTCCAAAAGCTGCACCTGGATCTGTGCACAAAGAAATGCACAGAGTGTAGCATCAGCACAACCGACCCCATGTGCTTGTAAGTGCCTGGCCTAACCCCGGCGAAGTAGTGACGAGGCTAGACAGGACTACCAAACAACCTGTACAATTTTTATATACAAATATGCAACAAAAGGAAGAAAATACCGGAACTAAACAGTTAAAACGGGGGGGACATGCTGTGGGAGAGTACAATTTGGATATAAAGTTCAACAGCGTAATTAAGAAACATGGCACAACAATAATTATCAAAGAATAAGAAATTCAATAGTTGCACGGCATCACCCTTCGTGCTTTTACTCTCAATCTCACCCAAAGCAATCAAATAAAATGCACGGCATCACCCTTCGTGCTTTCCCTCACATAGCTCTCATCTCACGGCACGGAATGACCCTTCGTGCAAATATAATCAAATCAGAGCACGGAATGTACCTTCGTGCATAAATAGTCAAAACATAGCACGGCATGACCCTTCGTGCAAATATAATCAAGAATAGCACGGAATGACCCTTCGTGCAATTTCACTCTTCCTCACCCAAATAACAGTCACAACCAAACGGGCAAGGGGAATAAACAAGTAATATGAACTGTCCCGGCAAGGGAATAACACAAATAACAACCAAGTCCCGGCAAGGAAACAATAACAATATCTTTCACAATCCGGCAAGGGCAATACTCACTGTAATCAAGCCATCCCGGCAAGGGATTAATCACAACTCTTTTCAATACGTTCATCTCTTACTCAATGGTATTTAACACTCGAGCCAATGCTCCAAAATATTAATATTTCACAACTTATCCTCGACTCTTCACATTTGCAGAAAAACATTTTGTAGCTTAGAAGAGTTCCAAATTATCTCATAACAAGTACAAACAAGGACCCACGGTCATGCTAGACTCCGGTGTATAAGCAACTCGTCACCACGCCTA
>NW_017707156.1:0-1014 GCF_001879085.1 Nicotiana attenuata | reverse complement strand
GAACAGGTATACTATTCCGAATTTCAGCAATCAGGCGCCCACCTGGAGAACAAGGGAATACATTTCAAGTTCAGCAGTCAGGCACCCACCTGGAGAACAAGGGAAGTATAATTCAGCTTTTAGCTTTCAAATTTAGCAATATTTGGTAACGTGATGCGCCCAGCCACCAAACTGGGGCAGAAAAATGTTTCTTTGTTTTGTCTATTTCTGTTGAAATCAGGCGCCCACCTGGAGAACAAGGGAATACATTTCAAGTTCAGCAATCAGGCGCCCACCTGGAGAACAAGGGAAACATTTCAAATTCAAGCACTCAGGAGCCCGCCTGGAGAATAGAGGCATTTATTTTCAAGTTTTTGGCAATCAGGAGCCCCGCCTGGAGAACAGAGGCATTTATTCCAAGCTTTAGCAATCAGGAGCCCGCCTGGAGAACAGAGGCATTCATTTTCAGATTATTAGCAGTCAGGAGCCCACCTGGAAAATGGACACATGTTTCAAGTAATCAAGCATCACTCGGAGGAACGGCAGCAATATCGTCAATCACAATACAAGACAACAACAGGAATACCATCGGAAGATTACAAGATACAAGTTCAAGGCAACACAAGTACAAGTTAGAAGACATAGATAGGACCCTCTTGTAATTCGTAGATCATAGCTTAGGCTAGCTTCTTTTCATTCTAACACGGTGTAATAAGGAGGTCAGCGAGCAGTAGCGACAGCAACAGCAGTGAAATCATAGCTCCTGGTAGTCCCAGCTACCAAACCTTCCCGAACTACACTGACCTGATTCCTTTTTAGCCAAGGATATGTAGGCAACCTCAGAAGCAGGGTGCGGTCAACTCTTTCAAAAATGCTTCACACGGAGTATTCAAACGGGCAAAAATCGCTCGTATCCGCTCACTTATATTTGCCCGAAAACTCTTCGTGTTCCCGAGCAAAGAGGGGCAGCTGTGAGCACGTGATTTTTGCCCTATCTGAATTCTCCCAGAAATTCAAACAAATGATTTCTTTCAT
>NW_017707155.1:0-1014 GCF_001879085.1 Nicotiana attenuata | reverse complement strand
ATGTGCAAATCCGGGGTTTCAAACCCTCAGGATATCATTTACAAGTATTACTCACCTCGGACCGGTGAAATCCCTAGCTCGCGACGCCTTTGCCCCTCATCGGCCTCCACGTGCGTCGAATCTAACCAAACCAGAGTGAATACATCACAATATGCTAAGGGAACAATACCCAATCGAAAACAATCGAAAATTAGCAAGAATCTCGAAACTAGCAAAACCCGAGCCCCGGGCCCGCTTCTCGAAAAATTACAAAATTCACATCACCGGATTCCTCGTCTCGCCACGAGTCCATACATATAAAATTTACCAAAATCGGAGTTCGTTTGACCCTCCAAATTCCATTTTTACATAAAAATTCTCAAAACCCTAACTTACCCCATTTTTACCCTTTAATTCCTTGGGTTTTCAGTGTTAATTCATGTTTATACACAATAATAACATAATCTAAGCCCAAGAATCCATACCTGATGATAGCCCTCGAAACCCTCTTCAATAATCGCCCAAAATCTCCTTAGTCCGAAGTCCAAAATGTTTCTTCTCTTTCAAAATCATGAAAACACTGTTCACTTAAACTCAGCCAGGTTTCGCTTCTGCGGTTGGGATACCGCACCTGCGGCTCCCGCTTCTACGCAAATAACCGCTTCTGCGGTCTAACTTAAAATCCTCAGGACCGCTTCTGCGGTCACCACCCGCTCCTGCGATGTCCGCTTTTGCGGACTGCCTTCCGCTTCTGCGGAAATTGCCAAGCCCTCAAGGACCGCTTCTGCGATCACAGCTCCGCTTAAGCGGCTCCGCTTCTGCGGTCCAAGACCCGCAGAAGCGAGAATACCAGAAACAGCATGCCTTCAGCTGTATGAAATTCCAAAAACTCCCCGTTAGCCATCCGAAATCATCCCGAGGCCCCCGGGACCTCAACCAAAAACACCAACACATCCTAATACCTTATTCAAACTTGTTCCAATCCTCAAAATACTTCAAACAACGCTAAAACCATCAAAATCACATCGGATTCAA
>NW_017707154.1:0-1014 GCF_001879085.1 Nicotiana attenuata | reverse complement strand
CCAAGCGCAATAATAAGCCATATCGTGGCATCAAACAGGCCCTCGGCCTCATATCAATATCAATATCATACCACTGCGGCGTGCAGTCCGATCCCATACTCAGTCCAAAATCACATAAGCCTTTCGGCACAATAATATGAAAATATTCAGCCCAAACTTCATTTAAAAATATTACTTTAGTTTCTACTTTTAGAAAAATGGCTGAGTTTACAAAAAAAACAGTGTTAAATACCAGGACTGAGTTCAATATCTAGAAATATGGCAAGAAACCAGTAAAATAATCCCTGAAGGATTCAAGTAGTTGGCACGAAGCCCAATTATGACAATTAATCCATTTTTATAAGGATATTACAAATCTACAATCAAATAGGTATCAATTTTATTAAGCGGGACGGACCAAGTCACAATCCCTGACGGTGCTCTACCCCACGCCCGTTATCCGGTGTGCAAGTCACCTCACATAGCACTACGTTGTGCAAATTCGGGGTTTCAAACCCTCAACACAGCATTTACATTTATTACTAACCTCAAGTCGGCCAAGGTCCTAGCTTGCTATGCCCTTGCCTTTCGAATTCACCTCTTCGTGCGTCGAATCTGACCAAAACCACAACGAATACGTCATAATATGCTAAGGGAATATAACCCAATCGAAAAGACTCGAAAAACATCGAAAATCACGAAGTTGGCAAAACCCGAGCCCCGGGCCCACGTCTCGAAAAATTACAAAATTAACATCACCGGATTCCTCATCTCGACACGAGTCTATACATACCAAAATCTCTCAAATCGGACCACAAATGGCCCCTCAAATCTCAAATTTAGAATTTCAAACTCAAGCCCTAATTTCTTACAATTTGGCTATATTCTCATGAATTTCAAGGATGATTATACAATAAAATCATGTTTTTAACTCATAAAACTTACCTTCAATCGATTCCCAGTCAAAACCCTCTTAATTGCTCGCCAAATACTCCCAAGGTCGCTTAACAATGGTGGAAAATAACCCCAACTCGC
>NW_017707152.1:0-1014 GCF_001879085.1 Nicotiana attenuata | reverse complement strand
CATATTATTGTCATTGTTTTTCGTACCTCCATTTTCCTTAAACGTGTGAAAAGGAATGCGCTATACCTAAACATAATAATTCAAACAGAAACACCTTTCATTTAAGAGCCGTCATCATAAATCAAGGACCAGAAACTGTGTATAGAACTGGTAATGTCCAAATTTCTTTTACAACAGAGTCCACCAACCTTTAATAGTGTAATTAGTATTTTATTAAACAGGACGAAGAATCAGTCTTTTGATCCTCCTCGAGCCTACTCTAGACTTTCAAAGTAAGACTCTAATACAGTTGGTGCAGACGCATACCCACTAAGAAAGCTAAATAGAAGAAATTTCCAAGTAGAAAATCAGCTAAAGTTTTGTTGCTCATATTCAAATCGCAGCGGAAAACAGAAATAGCTGGGTGATTCCTTCTCATATGTCTAAATCTTAGTAGGGAGAGTTAGTCGGAAGTTGTGCTAGTGGGATGTGGTGGGGTAACCAGGTGGAAGATAGTTGAGGTGCGGATAGCAAGCTGGCCCGAACAAAAATAAATAAATTTCAAGTAAAATACTACTCCTAGTATAACTTTACCACGCCGACAAACCAATCTTAAACACCAAAATGTACCTTAAAATATTAGTATAATTTTCTAAATTCCTATAGAATAACAAAAATAAATGCTAAACTCCTTAACAAACTTCCACGATTCGAGAAGTCAAATCCAGATCAAACAACTCATTCCAAATACCAAAAAATAGCCGAATAAAAAACTCACAAAGATCGACAAAATGGATAACGCAGAAGAATAATTTAGAAAAAGCTAGATCTAAAAAAATGCACCCATTTCATAATTAAATAAAAAAACTTTTTTAAATAAAAAAAAGTCATAAAAAAGTGACATTAGACAAAAAAGGCGGTTAACTGAAAAAAGGATTAGACTTCACGGCTCCTCTTCGTACAAACGGTAATCGGTATCGTTTCCTCTACTCATTTTTCTCTCTTTCTTCTAACCTTACGTACCAAGTTTTTTGC
>NW_017707151.1:0-1014 GCF_001879085.1 Nicotiana attenuata | reverse complement strand
TGTATGATTTTTGGACTGAGTATGGGATCGGGCTGCACGCCGCAGCAGTATTGTAATGATATTGATATGAGGCCAAGGGCCTGTTTGATGCCACGAGATGGCTTATTATTGCGCTTGGGCCGTAAGGGGCCCCTCCCGGAGTCTGCACACCCCCAGTGAGCGCCGTCGACGTTAAATAAATGGAGCGGGCTGCACGACCGCAGCGGGGTACTAGAGGTACCGGTTTATGTGTTGCATTGCATATTTACTGTTATTTATTCCCCTTCTGGTATGACTTTAATTATAACTGTTTTAATGTTTACCGTATTATGCTGTTGGTCCACGTTGTTGTATTTATAGCTTTACTTTGTGTTTATTTAGGATTTCTGATCCTCAGACTTTATTTATATTTATTACTTTCTGAGTTGGAAGTACTCACAATACTCCCTGCACCTTGTGTGCAGAGTTCAGGTACACCACAGGGTGAGTGAGGACTCGTGTTAGCTGAGCAGCATTATCCGGGAGTATCAAGGTAGCTGCATGGCGTTCGCACCTCTGATCTCTCCCATCTATCTTTATTAATTTATTCGTAATTTTCCTAGACGGAATTGTAATAGGTGGATAATCTGTTTTTAGAGGCTCATGTTCATGACACCAGATTCGGTGGGCTATTTAGTATTTTATTTTTTTGAGGTTTTCGAAGGTTAGAGATCTTATCAAAATTTCCGTACTAAATTGGTATTATGGTAGCGAACATTTATTTATTTATATAGGTTATTTGGCTAAGGTTGTGAAAAATGGTCGGGCTTGCCTAGCGATGTGTTGGGCGCCATCACGACCGGGGTTTGGGTCGTGACAAGGTGGTATCAGAGCCTAGGTTACTTGGTCTCTCGAGTCATGAGCCAGTTTAGTAGAGTCTCGTGGATCGGTACGGAGACGTCTGTACTTATCCTCGAGAGGCTGCAGAACCTTTACGAAATACTCCATATTCTTGAAACTCTTATCGTGCGGTTTTGTTGAACTGTGAACTAAAAT
>NW_017707150.1:0-1015 GCF_001879085.1 Nicotiana attenuata | reverse complement strand
AACAATAAGAACGCGACGCGACAACCTCCGTGCATTAACTCTCATAATCATGGCACGACATCACCATTCGTGTATTAACTCTCTCATAATTGGCACGACATCACCTTTAGTGAATTAACACTCACTCACAATATCATGCACGGCATCACCATTCGTGCTTTACACTCTTCCTCACCCAAACAATAGAAACAACACATCCCGTTAAGGGAATCAACAATAGAAATAATAATATCCCGGCAAGGGAATCAACAATAGAAACCATAATGTCCCGACAAGGGAATCTGCTATAACCAATTCGTTTCAACAGTTAATTCTATGAAATAAGTCTCCACTTGAGTCAATACTCATAAATGATCAAATACTCAACAATATCATAAAACTTGCCCAACATAGAGAAACATCATTTAAAGCATGAACAGTACATGATAAGAGACAAAACGGTCATAATATAAGATTCACTTGCATGCTCGACACCAACATATAGATACTCGTCACCACACCTATACGTCGTACTCAACACTAACACGTAGCAAACAAGACCATAACACATATTCCCTCAAGCTAAGGTTAGGCCAAACACTTACCTCAATTCCACGGACAAAATCAAGCCTCAATCACCGCTTTACCTCTCGGTTCCACTTCCAATCCTCTTGTATCTAATCATAATTTACTTAATAACATCAATAAATGACTAAATAAACCAATTCTAATGCATGAATATAGATTTCCCAATGTTTTCGACCAAAAAGTACAAAAACCGACCTCGGGCCCGCTTGGTACAAAACTCGAAGGTCAAATCAAAAACCCGATCACCCATTCACCCACAAACTCAAATATGCAATTGGTTTTGAAATCCCACCCCAATTTGAGGTCCAAATCCCCAAAGTTCGAAAATCCTAATTTCTACCCAGGAACACCCAATTTTCCATGAAAACCCCTAGATTTTAAAGTGAAATCATGTAAAAAGATGAATGAGATTGAAGAAAATGAGTTAGAAATCACTTACTTATGATTT
>NW_017707149.1:0-1015 GCF_001879085.1 Nicotiana attenuata | reverse complement strand
TTAGCCTACATTACAACCAAGTAAAGTCCTATTGATCTTAGACTGAGTGGGCTCGATTAGTAGAGTACTACACTACGGGCAAGCCTATGGTGCATCATTATGGCATGTGAATGTTCTTTTGAGAGTGAGCGAATTTTGTTTATCTTAGTTCCTAATTGTCCTAAATATCATTATATGTGGAACTACTCTCTTGTGTGATGTGAGGGCATGTGATTCACAAAGGAAAGATAAGTCTTGACTCTTGTACTGAGTGGTTTGAGTAAGTGCGAATGTTGCATGGTATGAAAGATTTGATTCTTGAGGTAAAGGTTGTTCACTACTAGGTGCAACTTTTGTAAAATGTTCATGGTGTGAGTCGTTAAGGGAAAAGCTTAGGGAAGGATTTTTGATGGAATGGGTGGATTGCTCGAGGACTAGAAATGATTTAAGTGTGGGGTGTTGATAGTAGGCTATATACTTGATATTTACACCTTAATATGACCATGCTTTGTTGTTGTTTTATAGGTAAAGTGCCAACAAAATGCTCTAAATAGTGTTCTTTTGTTTCGCAGGGAATATTATATGTGAGGAAGCAACACAGAGTGTTTTGGAGGCGATAATGTGAAGAAAACGCCCACTCGAGAAGTACCCGAGCACAAAGGAGCAGAAAATGGCCTGGGCAAGAATTCCACCACGACCGCGGTGGACCGCGGTGGATTAAAATGTGAGGCAGTAAGGTCAGCTGTCACCGCGGTCGACCGCGCTCCACGCTGCGACCGCGGTGAACTGTTCACGCTGCTGGAAGTCTGGGGACTAAAGTGTATTTTCGGGGAAACTTTTGTAAAACCCTTATAAGCTTTAGAAACTCGCCCAAGTTGTAAAAAAAAGCTTGTTTTAGACTACTTTTGGAGGCAAGAACAAGTGTGAGAAGATCAACCAAACATTAGAGTTTTTCTATCTCTTTTATTTTCTTGCAATTACCCGTTATGAATAATTTAGTAGTTTATTCTCGTTTTGTCATGAATAGCTAATTTCT
>NW_017707148.1:0-1015 GCF_001879085.1 Nicotiana attenuata | reverse complement strand
GGGGTAATAATATAGGAAGAGCGCAACCACTCATTATAAGTGTTGCTATAGTATTTGTTTTGGCACGAGTGGAATATGATGTTGAGCATGATTGTGCAATAATTAAAAGCATGTTGACATGTATTTGCACATTAAGAAAGCGATAAATACAGCAGTTTCATAATTTAAAGCAATAAAGGAAAAGAAACAAGGAAGATATGTCAGTTTTGCTTCTAAAGAAGAAATTAAATGCTTAAAGTAAATAAACAAATAATCGCACATAGGGAGAGGTACAAATTCAGAAAACAATCTGAAATGGTAAAAGCCTAAATATCCCCAGCAGAGTCGCTATGCTGTCGCGCCCCCTTTTTCCCTCTTTGCATCGGAAAATCGGGTTTATGACATTTTGGGCATAGGACAACTCATTCCTTTTGGGAACTGGGTTTTGCATTTGACGAGTCGCCACCTAATGATTTAGGGTGCATTAGGACACCTATAAGGTTCAACTACAACTACATTTTTTGATAACCAGAGATAGGGTAAGGGCTTGAAATTATCCCAAGGGGAAGGTGTTAGGCACCCCTCAGGATCCACTAGTGTGGTTCCCCGCCAGACAGTTCTTTGTGAATTTGTGCAATTAGCAAGTAAACAGATAAGGCTCAAATAAGAGGGGATTTTGACTATATAGATAAAACGAAGTTTTGAAAGAGTTATAACTAAACATGCTGAAGAATACAAGAAGGGCTACATGTGGTATTAGCGTACCGGTCATCATATCCATATCTACCCTTCCCACCCCGTTAAGGTATTAAAGCGCGGATTGGTCTCGACCTCTATTGCATGCTATTACCCATCCCGTTCCTATCAGTCCCGGAGGAATTTAGGACTACTATTCCTATAAGAGGGAGGACTTCAGGCTGACTCTTAGGTTTAAAGGTAAAAGGCTAAGGCGACATACAAAAACACGTAGGACTGCATTTAAAGGGGAAAACATTTAAACAACAAAAGGCTCAGATTACCTCCTCAAATAGAACAC
>NW_017707147.1:0-1015 GCF_001879085.1 Nicotiana attenuata | reverse complement strand
AATTTCACCCTCCAGAGGTTGCCCACAAGATCCTTGATCCATACAAGAAGAGGTCCCGGGATGAGCAGTTTCATGTTAGAAATGAAAGGGTTACGGGAAGAGAAGGGCGAGATGAGGTACCCAGGAAGTTGATAAGCACAGAACAGCCCTTAAGGGACAAGCGAAGAGTGGGAGGCCAGGGTAGCATGACTTGCAAAGAACTGATTGTGCCACATGACGCCCGCCTGCCCGCAGGATTCAAAGTCCAAAATTTAACTTGTATGATGGGCGTGGAGATCCGGTAGCCCACCTGAGGGTCTATTGCAACGAAATGAGGATTGCTGGAGAGAAAGATGACGTGATGATGGCATATTTCAGTGAAAGCCTAACTGGGGCAGCTTTGGACTGGCATGGTCGTCAAAATGTCGATGAGTGGCTTACATTGGGTGACATGGCTCAAGACATTGTCCGATACTTTCAATGCAAATCAAGTGTTACCCCAGACCGCACCTCGCTATCTAAGATGGAAAAGAGGCCGGAGGAAAGCTTTAATGAGTTTGGGCTCAGATGGACGGGAGCAAGCTGCTCGAGTCAGTCCCCTGATTAGCGAAGAGAAATGGTTAAGCTTTTTCTACAGGCCCAAAGACCCACTTACTACAGTCATTTGATCCCGGCCTTGGGAAAACCTTTCAATGATGTGTTAAAAATAGGGGAACTAGTAGAAGAAGGGATCAAGTCAGGCATAATCGTGAGCTGTTCGGAAGCCATTCAGAACATTCCATTCAGCTTGGTTGGAAGAAAAAGGAACAGAAAAGACGATCTGATAGGTTTTCCTGATCGACACTTCCAGCCTCGACATCGTCCTCATGCACTAGAGGACCCACCCCGATGCTACTTCTCTCCACAGAAATCCCAAAGTCGCACATCACAGTACCCAGCTCAAAATAATGCCCATCTACCACCGCGAGCTTCCCAAAAACACCCCGGATTAGGTTTTCGACCCAATCCAGCATTTAAGAATGAGAGGTTACGAAAG
>NW_017707146.1:0-1015 GCF_001879085.1 Nicotiana attenuata | reverse complement strand
GTTATTTCCTTATTTATATGCTCTACGTTGTTATGAATTGTTGTTGGCTACTGATGTTGGACCCGACCATGTTTCAGCTCGTCACTACTTTCACCCTAAGGTTGAGTTTGTTACTTATTGACTACATGGGGTCGAGTTGTACTCATACTACACTTCTGCACCTTGCGTGCAGATGTTGGCTGCTGTTGTTACTATGTTTGATGGGAGCTGGGTTTGAAGATGTACTTGCGTCCCTGTTATAGATGCCTTTTGTTCATGGTAGCCTTAGAATATAAAACTTTGTTTATGTATTTTTCAAACAGAAGATGTATCTACTTCATATCAGCTTTGTAAATTCTATTCTTAGAAGTTCATGATTTGTACTACCAGTCCTTGGAAAATATATAAGATTCATATAATTTCTTTTGATTAATTGTCTCAATAAATGTTATTGGAATTGGATAGTTATTAGTTGGCTTACCTAGCGGGTTGGTTAGGTGCCATCACAACTAGTGGATTTTTGGTCGTGACAATGTATCATATACAAGTCACATACGATAAAGATTTTAGAAAGAAAGAAAACAAGATTCAAAACTTACCCACAACTTGATTCTAGATCAATATTCTGAATTTCGTCTACAATGTATTAATAAGAAATAAAGATTTTGGATGATTAGTAAGAAAGAGAGAAAATTGGGTTTTGAAAAATCTTTGGAAAAGAAAAAGAATCGGATTTTTTTTGTGGGGGGGGGGGGGTAGGAGGGGGTAGGGGAGAGGGGAGGGGAGTTACAAAAATAAAAGAGAGATCTTGTATGATTATTAAGAAAGATAGTAAAAAAGAAACATAATCTTAAAATATAGGGGGGGTTATTGGAAATGGGAGGTGGGTGTCGTGTAACTAACAGACTAAAATTAAGGGATCTTAAAAATTTTTTTCTTTTAATAGTTTTGTATATAACTTGTAGATATAGATATACAAAGTAATTAATAAATAAGCTAAATAAATGTGGTAAAATTAGTTTTCAGTTTATAGTAT
>NW_017707145.1:0-1015 GCF_001879085.1 Nicotiana attenuata | reverse complement strand
AGGTGGAGAATGTGACGACCCTACAGGGTCATCACTGGATTTCTCTCTTTTTCCGTGCTTCCGAGGCCTTGAAAACCTCACCTTTAGTTGCCTCGATTTGCGTGCGCAGTCCGGGCGCGTAGCCGGAAAGATTATATCGTAGATAAGTAAGGCTCACATAGCAAGGGATTTAGGTTAAAATACACAAGCGTTTGAAAAATGATTAATAAAAGCAAGGTTTTGAAAAGAGTTATAATCTAAGCATGCTTATGAATGTAAAGGGGTCCTAGGTTTGTTTGTAATATGGATCACATCAATGCAATACCCGGTATGACACTCATCAAAAGAGGGGATACACGTGGTATTAGCGCACCGGTCATCATATCCATATCTACCCTTTCCCGCCCCGTGAAGATAATTAAAGCGAGGGTTGGTCTCGATTCTTATTGCATGTTGTTACCCGTCCCTTCCTATCAGTCCTGGAGGAATTTAGGACTCCTATTCCTATAAGATGGAGGTTCTAGGCAGACCCTCAGGTTCAAAGGCAAAAGTACTAAAGCGACATACAAAACATATAAGACTGCATTTAGAGGGGGAAACATATAAGCAAGTAGAAGGCTTGTGTTTACCTCCGCAGATAATGCACATAGACAGCATGACTTATACGCAGTTAAGGTCTGAATTTAAAATCTTAAAGCAAGGTGTTTCAGCGATAACATCAGAACCAGATTTATCACATGACTCAGGAAAGAAGTCCGAATCAGGTTTTGCCTACTGATTTTAACAGTTGATAATTAAACAAAAGCAGGTCCAGTTTTATAAAGTTATTACCTAAGGCTTGCCTAGGCGCAAAGCGAGACGCGACAGTTGTTCCAAGTCATTAAGACAATTTGGAGATTATTTCTATTTACCTAAAACATGTTGTTCTAGTTGCAGAGATGGTTACCAATTTTATTCAGAAGCATCACAATGTGAAAATTATACTTTACTACTTTTTCATGAATCAGTAATCAACATGGCGTTTTAAACGAAATGC
>NW_017707144.1:0-1015 GCF_001879085.1 Nicotiana attenuata | reverse complement strand
TCTTGGGCGAAGTCTAATGTTTTAAATACGGGTTTAGGTCTAAAAATCCCGATTTGATACTTTGACCCCTGAACTTTTCTGTGCCTACCGCGGTTCTGCCGCGGTCGCAGTAGAACCGCGGCCAATCACCCTCTCTGAATCTCTAAAGTTCTGAAGCTTCCTTCCATCGCGGTTCTGCCGCGGTCGCGGTAGATTTGCGGCCAAACCATTTTTCTGAATCCTAAGGGCTGGCAGGGCGTAGCTTCATCGGGAATTTACACATTTGGCCTCTTTTCTCTAATTTTGACTCCAAAACTGCTCCTTAGCCTTCCTTATACATATATCACCTGCAAATCATGAAAAGCACTAATAAGAGCATTTTGTTATCACTTTTAGCATTAAAACTACACAAGAAGGTGATTATTTAAGGTGTGATTATAGTCAAATTCACCTATTATCAATAACTCTAATGGAGTTAGTAAGAAATTATAACCACTCGAAGTGGTAAAATTTCTATGTCTTGCCTTGATCAAATTTATGTATGATTATGAGCACAAGAAGTGCATACCCGTCCCATTGAATTTCCTTCATTCTCATTCCCTTAAGAGAATGTGAAAGCAGTATGTGATAAGTCTGAAAGAAGACAAAATTATTACCGTGAAGGTATCAATGGATGTGGACGTGGTATTAGACGAAATTATAATTGTCATCATTGTGATAATGAGAATAATAGGGATTCTCAAAATAATCCTTTACTCTGTAAAAGTAATATTTGTCATTGATTTGGCATGATATTTTATAAAGCACATATAGATGATTATGGTCCATTCATGATGTGAATGTGAAAACATCTGATTTATGAATACATATTCATTCTTGGAAGAATATGAATGTGCTAGTGGTAGTGAATATACCACACTCACCTCTAAAAGGAGGTTTGAGATGATATAAAGAAACAATGTACATTATTATGGCATGAATGGTCATTGGTCACGTACCTATTGTACGCCAAAATATTTTGGTAATGTGATTATTA
>NW_017707143.1:0-1015 GCF_001879085.1 Nicotiana attenuata | reverse complement strand
CGAGAACTTACGACAAGGTGCAACCTTGAAAGGAATAAGGTGGAAGCAGAGTATGAAGAGTTGTCACAAAAGAGAAGGAATGGGTGAGGAATTGACACATGTAAATCCTTTAGCAAGTAGGAGAGCCATCAAATTTCAGAAGCAGTGATAGCTAACGCTTTGTATTCAGCTTCTGCACTAGCGCGGGCAACTGTTGGTTTCTTTTTAGAGCCCCAAGAAATTAGATTGTCACCAAAGTAAATGCAGAATCCAGTGGTTGAGCGACGAATTGTTGGACAACCAGCCCCGCATAAGAGTAACAAAAAAAAGTGTTGAGATAGGGCGATGAGGAAATCTAAGACCATAATATAATGGAGAGTGCCTTTCAAATCCTTAAAATGCGTTTAAGACACTGATCATGAACAGTGATGGGATTGGCCATAAACTGGCAGGCATGATTAACAGCATAGCGGAGGTCCGGTCGAGTGAGAGTGATATATTGGAGAGCACCAACAGTACTCCGATAGGCCTGAGGATCAGAGGGAGGTGTACCATCCAAAGCTGAAAGTTTAGAACCGGAAGCAATTTGTGTAGCACAAGGTTTGCAACCAAGCATGTTGGTCCGGCGGAATCAATCTAAAGCATATTTGGTTTGTGACAGAAGAAGGCCAGAGGAGTCACGCTGAGCTTCAATGCCAAGGAAGTCATTGAGATAACCCAAGTCCTTCATGGCAAAATATTTACTGAGACGGTGAATAAATTGAGTGAGAAGAGATCCGTTGTCACCAGTTAAGATGATGTCGTCAACATAAAGCAAAAGGACGATACAGCCAGTAGAGGAATGGTGAAGAAAGATAGATGGAGGTATCCGCAACACTCTGACGAAAGCCACTTTGGAGAAGATAGGTACTGAACCGTTGAAAGCATGCCAATTGTGCTTGACGAAGACCAACAATGGCCTTATGAAAGCGACAAAGATGAGTAGGCTTAGAAGGATCAACAAATCCAGGAGGTTGTTGCATGTATACCTCTTAAA
>NW_017707142.1:0-1015 GCF_001879085.1 Nicotiana attenuata | reverse complement strand
CTTCGTGGATTTCCCTCAATACGTACTCTGTGTCTCCGGGGCCAAGGCATATGGCGAGTGGTCCTCCGAAGGTTCTTTTATATAAGACTCCGTCCTCGGCCAAACAAAAACGGGCCGCTTTTGTTCTTAATGCCCTTGATTCTTTGGGGTCCTGTGGGAGTTTTCCTGTTTTTAGATAGTCCACATACCTGTTTCTCCAGTCCCAAGTAAGGCTAGTTGAGTTGACCTCGGCGTGCCCTTCTTCTACGACCGACCTCATTAGCTGTACCACCTTTTCGGACTCGAGCTCGTCGTCCTCGACTGTCGAGCCCAGATTGGCGAGGGCATCGGCCTCGCTGTTTTGATCTCGGGGTATGTGTTGGAGAGTCCATTCTTTGAATTTGTGCAGGGTGTTTTGGAGTTTGTCGACATACCGTTGCATCCGGCTCTCCCTGGCCTCGAACGTTTTATTCGTCTGGTTTACCACAAGAAGAGAATCGCACTTGGCTTCGATCACTTCGGCACCGAGGCTCCTGGCTAATTCTAAACCTGCAACCATAGCCTCATACTCGGCTTCATTGTTAGTCAACCTCCTCGTCCGTATAGACTGCCTAATGACGTCCCCGGTAGGAGGTTTTAGTATGATCCCCAATCCCGACCCCTTTACGTTTGAAGCTCCGTCCGTGAACAATGTCCATACTCCGGACGGAGTTCCCGAGCTCAGCAGGAGCTCTTTTTCGGCCAGGGGGTAATAAGGGTTGGAGTGAAGTCGGCGATAAAATCAGCTAATACTTGCGACTTAATCGAGGTTCGAGGTCGATATTGGATATCGTACTCGCTAACCTCTATGGCCCACTTGGCCAGCCGGCCGGACAATTCGGGCTTATGCATGACATTTCTTAATGGGTATGTAGTTACAACATGTATGGGGTGACTTTGGAAGTATGGCTTCAATTTTCTTGAGGCACTAATTAGGGCTAATGCCAATTTTTCTAGGTGAGGATACTTCGTTTCCGCTTCCCCTAGCGTCCTACTT
>NW_017707141.1:0-1015 GCF_001879085.1 Nicotiana attenuata | reverse complement strand
ACGGACACTCGGTACCTTACTCAACCGAGCACCACGTAGTGTATCTTTCTTATTACATCATCATATACATGTGACATACGGGCCTAATAGGCCAACATGATTATTTATAAACTCAAAACATAGGCCGACAGGGCCGTACAATCTTTCACGTACACGACATATGTCTACAAGCCTCTATGATTACATAAATGTCATAAAGGTCGGGACAGAGTCCCGCCATACCAAACAATACACGTCTAAATCATACTAATCAAACAAGCAACTCCGAAGCAAATGGAGCGCACCAACATCTCCCGCTGAGCTGATAGCCTACTTACAGGGCTCTCGACCTGTCAATCGGGACCTGCGGGCGTGAAACGCAGCGTCCCCAGGCAAAAGGGACGTCAGTACAAAAAATGTACCGAGTATGTAAGGCACATAAATAAGTACGTATCAGACATGGAAGAAATATAGAGTAATTGACTAAACCTGTAAGTCTGGATAACTCTGTAAATCATAAATTACTTTTAGCGTCATGCATATGCGTATGAATGTCATGTCGTGCATAGGTACATGTTTCATAACATCATAAGCCTCTGAGGGCATCCCATCATATCATATCGGCCATTGTGGGCAAAATCATCAACGTGTACCAGCTGATCAGGTGGTGGTGCGTATATAATGCTAGAACCTTTTCCATATTCCATATACATATATATACATACAGATATACGCGTATATAATGTCATCTGGTCACGGGTCAATGTACATGAATGCAATGCATGAAAAGTACGTTAATAAAATCTTTTGGAATGTCATAAGACCACTTTGCCTTTGAGTAATATCGTAAAGTAAACTCTTTTCAACTTTCGTATTTTTCGGAGACCCATGAACAGATGATAAAATATTATGACACATGAAAATTCAAGAACATAGATATCTCTCATACTTCTATGAATTAGAGTTATTTATGGAATTTGTGTATTTGCATGTTTCGTTCGTATCGTATGGATCATGCCAAAAGAAAGAAGGGATA
>NW_017707140.1:0-1015 GCF_001879085.1 Nicotiana attenuata | reverse complement strand
TGCTTAACTTGATTATAGAAGGACCTGGTTCTTCTATGTGTTCCAACTACTACAATTTGCGGAATAATAAGTAAAGAAAATAAAGAACACAGAGATTTTTATGTAGAAAACACCTGGCTCAAAAGGTGAAAAAAACTACGACCTACTACTCAGTAGGATTTTCCCAAACTTCCACTAAAATCACTGAGCCAAAAACTGCATTTACAAAAACTCTTTTGTAAACCTAGGATTAACTCTAATCCTGTTGTGGCACACAGCCTCAACTGTTGCGACAACTTCAAGTTAACTCTAACTTGAAAACTCTAAGTACCTAGTACAATTGCTTCTATAAAATCTGAAAGGTACAATGTAAAATCACCTACTACAATCGAACTAGAATAAAAGATAGACACTTGGAACTTGTTCTTCTATCTGGTTCAAGTAGCTTCAGGATTGCACGCTTGAATCACACATAAATTGCTTGCAAGGCAATTTTGCTCTCAATTTCGTTTAAACTTCTTCTTATGTGCATCACCTATAAAAGAGAACAACACTGATATTTAATAGGTTAGTAATTATAGATTGACTGGGATACAGACGCTACTCTTCATTGGTAGAAGAGTTTCAGTTTGATCTCATACTCTAACACTATCCTCTTTCAAAACTGAGTTCTCTTCGTGTAAGGAGTCTTTCTCTCCTTATCCATATGCAACCTTTTTGATCAGATCAGGAGATATAATTCTGATAGTTAGATTTATCTCTTCACGTGTGTCTCACTATGTTTGGGTTGATCATGCTGTGCTTCATACGATGGGCCTGGTCCATGTCTGAGTTCTTTGTCAGTCTTAAAACTCACTTTTACTGGGCTAACGAGAACTGGAACTTAGTTTGATTTACGTGTACTAAAGCCGTAGAAAGTACTCCCGGGTAATAAAGGTTTAAAACGTAAAAGGAAAACTTTGGGGTACCCGTAGGTTACCAGTTAAAGGACCTAAAAAGGGGTAAATTTCGGAAAATTCCGAAATTTACCGAAAAA
>NW_017707139.1:0-1015 GCF_001879085.1 Nicotiana attenuata | reverse complement strand
ATTCTTGATTGTCACGCCAAAACCGTGACGCTGGCCATGCCAGGTGTACCACGTATTGAGTGGAGGGGTGCCTTAGGTCACACTCCCAGTAGAGTTATTTCTTTCCTTAAGGCTCAGCGTATGGTTGAGAAAGGTTGTGATGCGTACTTAGCTTATGTGAGAGATGCTAGTACGGATACTCCTTCTGTTGATTCAGTCCTAGTAGTACGGGATTTCCCCGATGTGTTTCCAGTTGATCTTCCGGGCATGCCACCCGACAGGGACATTGATTTTGGCATTGATCTATTGCCGGGTACTCAGCCCATCTCTATTTCTCCGTACCGTATGGCTCCTCCTGAGTTGAAGGAGTTGAAGGAGCAATTGCAGGAATTACTTGATAAGGGTTTTATTCGGCCCAGTGTATCGCCTTGGGGTGCTCCTGTGTTATTTGTGAAGAAGAAGGATGGTTCTATGCGCATGTGTATTGATTACCGTTAGTTGAACAAGGTTACCGTGAAGAACGTTATCCTTGCCTCGTATTGATGATCTGTTTGACCAGCTTCAGGGCGCACAGGTGTTTTCTAAGATTGATTTGCGCTCAGGTTACCATCAGTTGAAGATTCGGGAGCCAGATATCCCGAAGACTTCCTTCAGGACTCAGTATGGTCATTATGAGTTCCTTGTTATGTCTTTTGGGCTGACCAATGCCCCAGCAGTCTTCATGCATCTGATGCACAGTGTATTCCGGCCATATCTTGACTCTTTTGTCATTGTCTTTATTGATGATATTCTGGTATATTCCCGGAGTCGGGAAGATCACGAGCAGCACCTGAGGACAGTGCTTCAGACTCTGAGGGAAAAGAGATTATATGCAAAGTTTTCAAAATGTGAGTTTTGGTTGGATTCCGTAGCATTCTTGGGTCACGTGGTATCGAGTGAGGGCATTCGGGTGGATCCGAAGAAGGTAGAGGCAGTGCAGAGTTGGCCCAGACCATCTTCAGCTACAGAGATTCGCAGTTTCCTTGGCTTGGCAGGC
>NW_017707138.1:0-1015 GCF_001879085.1 Nicotiana attenuata | reverse complement strand
AATAGGAAAGGTCTGCTTCAGCCCCGGCCGATCGCTACTGTTCCCATGACCATCAACTGGATCTTTCGCTGTATCAGTTTGGCCTTCAACTTGCTTTAATGGACAGTTATCATCCTTAAGGCCATATTTGCCTTTGCCACAATTAAAAGAGATCATATGAAGGCTCTCATACTCAATTTTCCACACAGTGCGATTTAAACTTAGATAAAATAAAAGAGGCTTAGTAAGATCAACTTCTGCACACAATAAAATAGAACGATCGCCCTCAGCATCAGAGGTAGTATAATAAATCTTGAGCACCTTTCCAATTTCTTTCCCTTTAGCCGCCGAGCATGATGTCCGTTTTTTTCTTTTTGGTGGCCCTTAAAGTTTTATTTTTCTCCTTTATTCGGTCATCAAAGACATACTCTGCAAGCCTCTTTCCCCTGTCATGTCAGCATGAAAAAAAAGTATTATCAAATTGGGGAACCTTCATTCCCCCCCGCTGTATCGAATTCTTTTAGTATCCAGCCTGCTCCCTTTGTTCAGTCGGAAGACTTTTCTTTTGAAAAAGACTTTTTAGTCCCGTCCAACAAGAGAGGTAAAGCCTTTCTATTCAAATGAGACGCACTCCCATTGTCTCGCTAAGGTCAGCAGCAGGACATAGAGCAGGGATTGAGTAGTCTTGGGAGGCGGACTTATATTCCCCGGTTACGAGTTGACGACGTTTTCACTACTCAAACTTGAAAAAGTCTTTTACACCTTCGGGAAAGCGTACCGGAAGACCCAACTTTCGCTTAAAATCCCAGTTTGGATGAGCAGAGTTAGGCTCGATTTCGATTCATACTGAAAAATAGGTGAATAGTTGATAGCAGATGGGGTCAAGCTAAAGGCAGAGCTTGAATTGGATTTTCCAGTTGGAAATCCGTTAGAAAAGCTGTACCTTGACAAGCCCCACGATGCTTCTGGCAGCCATCATCGCAGGGACGAAGAGATTCCCAAGACCATAACTATAGACTCATTCTGCACCAGCCCA
>NW_017707137.1:0-1015 GCF_001879085.1 Nicotiana attenuata | reverse complement strand
AATTGCATTAGGTTTGTCTCCAAAAATATAAATGAGACGATCCTCGCTAAACAAACAACAAATTGCGGGGCCCTCGATAAGTGCTCATTGTAAGAAATGCCTAGACTTCGGGATGTGTCGTTTAGCGAATTTCACGGCCTTCCCCAAATAATAACGCGACAGTCTCTTTAGGCACGCGATTTAAATAATTTTACCTTCCTAAATACGGGTGCACATTTATGTGACCCAAATCCAAATCTCAACGGAGTCAAAATGGATTGAAAGCCACGGGTACACTGGTGTGACGTGGTTCGAGATACATTTTCACGACGTTGCGACTCTCTTAAAATAATAATAATAAAAGCGGTTCAAAGTTAAAAGCATAGATTAAAACATGTACTAAAATCAAACAAATTAGCCAAATATGACAGTTGAGCGACCGTGCTAGAACCACGGAACCCGGGAATGCCTAACACCTTCTCCCGGGTTAACAGAATTCCTTACTCGGATTTCTGGTTCGCGGACTGTTAACAGAGTCATAACTTCCTCGGTTCGGGATTCAACCGGTGACTTGGGACACCATTAATCTCCCAAGTGGCGACTCTGAATTTTAATAATAAATCCCGTTCCGATTGTCCTTTAAGTGGAAAAACTCCTATACACCCTTTACGGGTGTAGGTAAAAAGGAGGTGTGACAAGTATGACCGTGAGTCTTATATTGTGATTTTCATGATTTCGTTGTATTCTTCATGCTTTGGTGATGATTTCTAGTTGTTGTAAAAAGTTTGTGGAAGGAATTGAGACCTTTGAACATTTTGGAGCATTGGCTCGAGTTATATTACGAATTGTGAAAGTATATGAGATGATTAAATCCTTTGGAGCATTGGCTCAAGTGGTAAAGTGAGTTATGAAGTACAAGTGAAAGATAGAGAAAGAGTTATTGAAATGTTCCCTCGCCGGGATTTAATTATTTACTTGTTGCTGCCTTGCCGGGATTTAATTGTTAAATCGTTGTTCCCTTGCCGGGATTCCTATA
>NW_017707136.1:0-1015 GCF_001879085.1 Nicotiana attenuata | reverse complement strand
ATAGGAATTCACATGTTTCTTTGAAATAACTTTGACAAGTTTTTATTTGAACCTTGTCTAGTTTTGAGTAACACTTTACACGTATTTGAATTACATCTATAACTTTCTCGTAACTGTTTTTCTTGTAACAGATTTTTGAAAAAGAAAAAATAATAAACACGAGGTTTTTATTTATAACCCGTTTCAGTACATAGCATTTACCCTAACTACAGTAAGGTTTTCTTTGGCCATTAACTCGTGACTTTTACTCTGCACTTGATTCATTCAATGAGTGAACTTTCAGGCTTGATCTTTGATTTTTCTCAATCTACTTTGCCTTCTTTATACACATGCCCGTGTATATTATGTAGTCCCCCAAGTGTTTGAGCGTTGAAGTATGAAGCCTCGAGCATTTGATTTTTTCTCTCATTTGGTCCTTTCCCTGAAAAGGAAAAACATACGGGACTCGGACTGCTTAACCCGTTTGTATTTCTATTAGAATAATTGTAACCCTAGGCCGGGAAATTTAATTTATTCCTCGTGCCTTGCAGGTCGTGACTCATCATTTAGCACGGGTTAGCTTTTTTCCTATCATCTAAAATCGTTAGTAAATTTTTAACAATTCAAAATTAAACTTGAAAATATGGATACCTGACCGTGGGTATTCCTTAGAAGTAGTATCTCTTCAGGTGAACAACATTCCAGTGCGAAGGTAGTACCTTGCCATCCATTGTTTCTAACTCATATGCTCATTTGCCTGCAATACCACGAATCCTATAGGGTCCTTCCCATGTTGGACTTAATTTCCCCGTATTAGCTGTCTTCGTAGATTGAAAAACCTTTTTGAGCACAAAGTCCCCAATTTTGAAGAATCTGAGGTGTGCTTTTCGGTTGTAATATCGTTTTATGACCTGCTTCTGTGCTGCTACTCTTATTAGTGCAGCTTCTCTCCTTCCTTCAAGTAAATCAAGATTTACACGTATTTCCTCGTCATTGGACTCTTCTGACGCATCTGTGAACCTTATACTCGGTTCTC
>NW_017707135.1:0-1015 GCF_001879085.1 Nicotiana attenuata | reverse complement strand
CCACGGGATTTTCTTGACCGCTGCTATGAGTTATTGCAGAACGTGGGAATAGTCGAAAGCGAGGGGGTTGATTTTACTGTGCTTCGGATGGCAAATAGAAGTAGTGGAAAGATAATGTATTTACCAGACCAGTTGTGGTTCCAACGGAAGATGCAGATGTATCAAGAGATCACCTAATGAATCATGTGGGGGTTCAACGAACCTTGACGTCTGGTTGATTTATTTGAGTTGTGAGGGACAAATATTGTGGATTATTGGATTTTGTGACTTGGACTTAGCGCCAAATGGGGAATTCCACTATCAGTGAATGGACTATATGGTCATGTGTTATGTCAGTTTTGGCTTGGAATGTATATATATGGTACGGAAAGGTCCCCCAAAACCCTGAACTTAAGGAAAACTAAATACTAACATCTTAAGGAAACTAAAAACTAACCCTATTCTCCAGACGGGACCCCTGAACTAAACGAAAGCTAAAGATTAACAACTTAAGAAAATTAAAATTGGCCCTATTCTCCAGGTGGGACCCCTAAGCTTAAGAAGACTAAAGATTAACAACTTAAGCAGACTAAGACATGACCCTGTTCTCCACGTGGAATCCTGACCTTAAAGAAAGCTAAAGACTCTTACGACTAGGGAGGTATAGTTCTTCTCAACTAAGGAAAAATCTGGTCACGACACCCGAAAGTTTCAAGCTTTGATTTGGACATAATCTTCGTCCTGTTTCAAACAAGAAACTTGTGAGTTTAAAATATGGTGGTTGATTTGTGGCCTTGATCTTGAGGGTGATTGCTCCTACACTTGCCATGATAACTTTGATTAAACTTGCAAGTACCTTGCTTGTATTGGCTAACCACCTTCTGTCAACCCTTCTCACTAAAACATCTCTGATTCGTTTAAACCCAATACCCTCTAGCTGTTGCATTGTGCTCATGGATTGACATTTAACGAAACTTTGCATTTCACATGAATCCCAAAGCACGTAGATTGTTATCAATTCAGTGCATATACTGCT
>NW_017707134.1:0-1015 GCF_001879085.1 Nicotiana attenuata | reverse complement strand
GGCATTCTGCTCGAGTCTCTGTATTTATCTGGTGGTCTATGTTGACGACATTGGTTATTACCGGCAATGACCAGGATGGTATTACTAAATTGAAGCAACATCTCTTGCAACACTTTCAGACTAAGGATCTGGGCAAACTAAAGTATTTTCTGGGTATTGAGGTCGCTCAGTCTAGCTCAGGTGTTGTGATCTCACAACGAAAGTATGCCTTAGATATTCTTGAAGAGACAGGAATTACAGGTTGTAGACCGGTTGACACTCCGATGGATCCGAATTCTAAACTTATGCCAGGACAGGGGGAGCCTCTTAGCGATGCTGCAAGATATAGACGGTTGGTTGGTAAATTAAATTACCTTACAGTGACAAGACCTGACATTTTCTTTTCTGTGAGTGTTGTGAGTCAGTTTATGGATTCTCCGTGTGATAGTCATTGGGATGCAGTTGTTCGCATTCTTCGGTATATAAAATCAGCTCCAGGCAAAGGTTTATTGTTTGAGGGTCGAGGCCATGAGCAGATCGTTGGATACTCAGATGCTGATTGGGCAGGATCACCTTCTGATAGACGTTCTACGTCTGGATATTGTGTCTTGGTAGGAGGAAATTTGGTGTCCTGGAAGAGCAAGAAACAGAATGTGGTTGCTCGGTCTAGTGCAGAAGCAGAATATCGAGCGATGGCTATGGCGACATGTGAGCTAATTTGGATCAAACAGTTGCTCAAGGAGTTGAAATTTGGTGAGATTAGTCAGATGGGACTTGTGTGTGATAATCAAGCTGCTCTTCATATTGCGTCAAATCCAGTGTTCCATGAGAGAACTAAACACATTGAGATTGACTGTCACTTTGTTAGAGAAAAGATACTCTCGGGAGATATTGCTACAAAGTTTGTGAAGTCGAATGATCAACTTGCAGATATTTTCACCAAGTCCCTCACTGGTCCTCGTATTAACTACATATGTAACAAGCTCGGTACATATGATTTATATGCACCAGCTTGAGGGGGAGTGTTAGAATAGTC
>NW_017707133.1:0-1015 GCF_001879085.1 Nicotiana attenuata | reverse complement strand
ATATCTCCATTATTAAAGAAAGTAGAAAGAGTTTAAGAAGTTGAAATTACCATCTATATCTCAGGTAGTTAAAACTTTTTATCAGTTCAGTGTTTAGAAAAAGAATTCCATTTAGAAAATCTAAGAATGAATAGTTGTTTCTGAAATTTGTGCAAAGGTTCTCAATGTATAATGTTTACATTCAATAACGACTACTAAACATCAATAGAGAAAATAAGGACTTTCGAGTTAAAAAGAAACCTCTCTGAAGCAAGTTCCAATTGATAGCTCGGTTGCATAACTCAACTTATGAAGATAATCTTGCACAAGTGTCCTAAAGGCTTGATGATAATCACCACAAGTGACTTCCTCAACATCATTATCATACTCACCAGACTGGATGCTTTTGATACATGTAATGTTGAAAGTAAGCTTAGCATTAACTAAGGAAGACACATTTACAAGCCTACACATGAGATTATAAAGATTTCCCGAAATCTCCAAATGCTGAAGATACGGGGCCGTAATTTCCAAAGAAGTGTCATTTTCGAAATCAGGCCGCCAATGGCCTGCCAATTCCTTGTTGGACCAATTTTCCTAGACTTAGGCTCTCTTTCTCAAGAAGAGCCCAAGTCAAATAGGCATAAACTAGTGTTTGCAACCACTAATTCAACATTAAGACCATAAATTAGTCCATATATCAACTACCCATAGACATTCAAGCCTTAAAACACAAGACCCATCAATTACCCACACTAGGGTTGAGCCACAACCCTAGCTGATGGGTCTAGCTACTCATGATAATAGAAGCAAATAAAGAAATAGATGAAGAAAAACCCATAATATTTAATTACTAGCTAAAACTTGAAGATTCAATGATAAAACTAATATAAAATTACTCAAAATAGTAAAGAGACACTGTTCACGAGCGCAACACTGCTTAAAATTACAACTGATAACCTAAAAAAGGGAAAAGAAACTATTTATACTAGGCCGAATTTTCTGGACAAAAATACCCCTGCGGGGGTAGTGCGGA
>NW_017707132.1:95-1015 GCF_001879085.1 Nicotiana attenuata | reverse complement strand
AAGCAAATGGTGCAAATAGGAGCGTTATTGATATCGTTTGGGAAAGCAGCCATAGCTAGAAATTAACAACAAAAATAACTTAAGAAACTATTAAGAAGAGAAGTACTGAGTAGTGAGGAAATACTAATCACAACATATGTATTTATAAGGAAAAAAATTAAACTTGTTATAAATAGAATTCTATTTATGGTGAATGTCTATATTTAGAGATATTCTAGGGTTCATTACTTGGTGGGTAAGTCACTCTCTCCCTATATATAGAGGGTTCTATTCTATTGTAATTCATCCCAAAAATCAATAAGAATTCCCTCTCTCTCTCTCTCTCTCTGCAATATTGCTCTTGTTCTTTTATTATTTTATAACACGTTATCAGCACGAGACTCTAACCAATTGAGTAGAAGATTTGGGATTGAGCATAATGATTGTCAATTATTCCATGAACTTCCTTCATGATTAAATTCTGGATTTAAGGGAAGTATTTTACCGTATTTTTCTCTTTTATTCCATACTTTGATTTTAAATACAAGCAAAGACAACAAAGTTTGATTATAACTCTAATGGAGTTTGTAAGAAATTATAACCACCTGAAGTGGTAAAATTTCTATGCCCCGCCATGATCAAATTCATGTATGATTGTGGGCAAAGAATTAAAAACCCCGCCATTGAATTTGCTCATTCTCTATCCCTTTAAGAGTAATGTGATAGCAAATTATGTTAGATAAGTCTAGGAAAGAAAGACAAAAATTTNTTAACATTGAATAGTATCAATGGATAGTGGACGTGGAAAATGAACGAATTATAATCGTCATCAGTTTGTTGGAATTGAGATAAGTAGGTATCTACAAATTAANCCCTCACTCGTGTAGGAAATAGTATTTGTCAACTCGTATTTAGACTAGAGGTATTTTAGTAAACGTAAT
>NW_017707132.1:0-90 GCF_001879085.1 Nicotiana attenuata | reverse complement strand
TGAACTACATCTCTAACTTGTACAAAGTAATAGTTCGAGTCGNGTTGTGGGAAGTTTGGAATTAGCCCCTGCAACTCCCATTTAAAAAGG
>NW_017707131.1:0-1016 GCF_001879085.1 Nicotiana attenuata | reverse complement strand
GCTTGTGGTACGTGGACCCACGACTATCCATCCCCCACTTACATAAAAGGCCACGGTGCAATGACTGGTATGTAACAATTCCGCGGGTCTATGCATATTGTTACTGTTATCTTTGGCACTTGTCACATTTAGCTACAAAATTTTTCCGCTTCTTCTTCCATTTTGGGCCAATAATAGCCTGCTCTAATCATGGTTTTCACTAAAGATCTTCCACCCGCATGATTTTCACAATGTCCCTCGTGTATTTCTCTCATCACATAATCTGTTTGAGAAGGTCCGAGCATCTTGCTAAAGGACCACCAAACATTTTACGATAAAGATTGACTTGCTTTAAACAGTAATGAGCAGCTTTTTTGCGAAGTGCGTGAGCTTTTTTCTTATCTTCAGGGACAGCTCCATACTGCAAAAAAGCGACAATCTCGTTCCTCTTATCCCAAGTTAAATTATTAAAATTTACCTCATTTTTATCTTGATCAAGTACTGAATGGAATAGATGTATTACAGAAGCATTTTCATCATTTGTTACTTCTGCCGCAGATGCAAGATTAGCTAAGGCGTCTGCCTCAACATTCTCCTCTCGTGGTATCTACACAACTTTCCAGGTTTGGAATTGTCTCACCAGATCTCGTGCCTTCTCCAGATATTGCTGCATTCTTGCCTCCCTGGCTGTATAATTCCCCAGCATCTGATTAACTACAAGCTGCGAATCGCTTTTGATTAGGACCTGCTCTATGCTAAGTTCGCATGCCAGTTCTAAACCTGCAATCACAGCTTCATACTCCGCTTCATTGTTAGTCACAGGATGACATTTTATAGTTTGTCGTATGGTTTCACCCGTGGGTGGTACTAAAATAATTCCCAGACCTACTCCTTTCACATTTGATGAGCCATCAGTAAATAAGGTCCAGGTTCCTAGATTAGATCCATTGAATATTTGTAGTTCTTTTTCTGCTTCTAGTTGCATCCCTTGACTAAAATCGGCCAAAAAGTCTGCTAACACCTGTGATTTTATTGCA
>NW_017707130.1:0-1016 GCF_001879085.1 Nicotiana attenuata | reverse complement strand
GCTGCACGGGGAGCCTCCTCGGACCTGACAGGCTCCTGGACCCGGCTCTGGAGCTGAGCTATAGCCGATTGCTGGGCTTGCAGCATGTCAAAAATCATTTTAAGGTTGATAGTCTCTTCGCCGACTGCCTGGGCCCTCGAATCGTCCTCTCCCCGGACGCTATGTGATGATCTGGAGGCCTGATCAGTGTTGAGCGCCAGTCCGGGAATCGGCATCTAGTTCGGGTTTTCGACGCCCGGGCATTCCATTGTTTCCTGTCTGCTGTTCAGTTCGTTGTTGATTGATTGTCGCCATTCTATGAGTTGGTTAATTTGAATGTAAGATGGACTTCTTTTGACAAAGAACCAGTGTACTGTGATGCGTACAAAGAAAGAGTATACAAAGAGCTCACTAATATCCTTACGCCCCACGGTGGGCGCCAAACTGTTTACCCTGGAATCCGGATAACAATTGAATTTATATGGGGTTTTAAGGATCCGTGAACTCAAAGATACAAAAGGTTTGGATTGAGGAAAATAAAAGATAAAGACTCAACAATTGCTGTTAAAGTAAATAATCGCAGAATATAATATTGCTTAGAACAATTGTGCTTGATAGCGTACAAGAATTGAGAGAGATGGTACTGTAGTGTAATGGTTTCCGATCCCCTCTTTATGGGGTCTTCTCCCCTTTTGTACATTCTGATTGAGGGTAAAAATAAGGTAGGTAAATTAATTACATCGTGGATCCCTGTAATTACGCCTTAATGGCCTGAAGTGGTTGAGAAAATCACGTTTGGGCGAGATATCCGGCGACGCTTGGTTATCCGTTACGAGTCCGGCTTCCGACCTTGTGTGTTTCTCCATCCGGTGGTGACTCATATCGAGCTCTGCAACGGTCTCGAAATGACTCGACCTCGGTTGTTGACGTGGCCGTCGTTCTACCTTGCATCCAGGTCGGGTTCGATGACCCCGACTTGCCCCGGACCGGACCCAACCCGGTCGGGCTCAAGCAAAAAGGGTATCACCCGATACAAT
>NW_017707129.1:0-1016 GCF_001879085.1 Nicotiana attenuata | reverse complement strand
AATACATTCCGAATACGCTCCCAACCCCGAAATCACCTAACGGAACTAATGGAACAATCAGATTTCTGTTCCGAGGTCGTCTTCACACTGTTCCGACTACGGACCATTTTTTAACACTTAAGCTCTCATTTGGGGTCTAAGTGTCCCAAAACTCTCCGAAACTCAACACCGACATCCCGCTCTTTTCCACCAGTAGTGCTGCCTCAAATCTTGATACATCTTCGCGGCACTCGGATGAATGGAATACCGCGAGCTATGGGCCTCCTCTAATATCAACTCCCGAAGCCCATCCACATTGGGCATACAAATCCGGCCCTGCATCCTCAACACACCATCCTCACCAATGGTCACGTCTCTGGCATCATCATGCTGGACCCTATCCTTAAGGACAAGCAAATGCGGATCATCATATTGGCGCTCTCTGATGCGATCATATAAGGAAGACCGAGAAACCACACAAGCTAACACCCGACTAGGCTCCGAAATATCTAGTCTCACCAACCGATTGGCCAAGGCCTGAACATCAACTGCAAAGGGTCTCTCCCCAACTGGAATGTACGCCAAACTCCCCATACTAACTGCCTTTCGGCTAGAGGAGTGCCAAACCTTGTAAAAATGCTCTTCTTTAGAAATGCAACTACACTCCTAGCTTCATTGTTGGGCAAAGCCACGGTCTCGACCCATTTTGAGACATAGTCAACCGCTACAAGAATGTAGGTGTTTTCGCACGAGCTTACAAATGGGCCCATGAAATCAATTTCCCAAACATCAAAGATATCCACTTCTAGAATGGTGTTTAGAGGCGTCTCATCTTTCTTCGAAATACCGCCCGCTACTCTGACTATTGGGTCACACCTTTTCACGAGATCACTTGCATCTTTGTACAAAGTTGGCCAATAAAACCCACAACTCAAAAACCTTTTGAAGCTTTACCTCACCCCTCCATGATGGCCACCATAGGGAGAGGAACTGATAACGCCTCTAAGATACTCGGACCTCCGGATCACTCCGTCGTG
>NW_017707128.1:0-1016 GCF_001879085.1 Nicotiana attenuata | reverse complement strand
CAGCTATTTACTTCTGTTTAAGACGCAGACATGTCTCCTTACCTACTGGCTTGGTTGGCCACCCGTTTCTGGATCGTGGCATGAGTACTCAAGATTGTCTTAGATCGTAAAGTTGAATATATCCCAGGAGGGTAGAGTTTGGAGGGAAACAATATTTCTAATCTTTAGATAATTATAAAAGATTCTTTTGTGATACCTTCAGTTTCAATAACGTCTGTTAAAAGTTCTGTTCATTTCTTTCAGAATTTTCTTTATGTCATTACTTAACTAGTTAATCATTTCTTACTTGTTATATTTCACAGATTTTTGATAATGCTGTAGTATTAATTTTGAAGTTGTAAAAACTTCTTTTTTAAGCTATAGCTATTGTCAGATTAGGAGAATATTTGTTACAGCTGTACAACAGCATTAGGGAAGATATATTTCTGTAAATAGCTGAGATATTTTTTCCATATTTATCCTAGGAAGATCGATCCGATCTGTATCCCTGATTTGTAGAGATATCCCTAGCTAGCTTTATTTGTTATCTCTGTATATAAACCCCTAGTGTGTACATTGTGAAGATGAGAAAGACAATATACTTTTTTTCTTCTCCTTTTAACATGGTATCAGAGCTTTTGGCTCTTTCCTGAGAGAATTCCTTCTCATTTCTCATCATTCTCTTGAAATTGAAACTTTTTTTTTCCCTTCTGGACTTGTTGAAACCCGAAAGTCAAGGATAAAATGCCTGAAACAACCGAGACCAATCCTGCTATCACCACAACCGGTGATTTGCAAAATGTCCAGGCAGCTTACCGGTTGAATGGACAAAATTTTCTGAAATGGTCACAGTTCGTTCGAACATTCTTGAAAGGCAAAGGGAAGCTAAGTCATCTGCTGGGTACAGGCCCGTCTAAGGAAGATCCCAAGTTTGAAGCCTGGGATGAACAAGACTCAATGGTCATGTCTTGGCTCTGGAATTCTATGATTCCAGAAATAAGTGATACAGTGATGTTTCTGAGTACGGCTAAGGAGAT
>NW_017707127.1:0-1016 GCF_001879085.1 Nicotiana attenuata | reverse complement strand
CTCGGGCCATGAGAATGGTGCCTCCGAACCATGACGCCTTTGAATAATGATGTGCAATATTGAGAGATCCTCAGGCCATGGCATGGTGTCTTTGGGCTATGAGGATGATGCCTTCGGACTTTGATGCCTTTGGACAGAGACATGGTGATGCATATGTTGATACCCAATTTTTCCCTACTTATTTTTATACTCAAAATATTCTCAAAATAGCATGTTCATGCATATATAAGCATGCCCAAGAGTTTTGGTATTCTTTTCTTTATTTTTACAGATTTTAAAATCAATTTATTGTCTATTTTAATAGTACAAAATTTAATAATTATTCCCAAACTGGCATTTTTGGTGAATAATTTATTTTTATTCTCATATTTACACTAAGATATAATTAAGGTAATTTTTGCATATTTTTATACATTTTTTTGGTATTTTTTTAGCTAAATTGCATATAGCAATTATGGCCTATTTTACAATTAACAACATTTTACTATTATAAAATCACTTTTGGTATTTTTACATTAATATTTATATGTTATTAATTAGTCCAGTATCTTTAATTTATTTTTTAAATCATTTTTTACTATTTTATAAAATGATAAAAGGGGAAAATTGGCTATTTAGCAAACAACCCTTTATTATTTCAATTCTAGCCAAATTGGCCACACCCACTATCAGATTCAAATGGACCAATATCCTAATTAAACTAACCCAGCCCAATCCCTAATATAACCCGGTCCAACCCTTTTTTTTAATCTGAGCCGTTGATCAAATGAGATCAACGGCCCAGATCTAATTCCCTTAATTAAATTCCATTACCCCCCCAGACCCCTGATTCTCTCTGAGACTGTCTCTCTCTCTATATCGTCTCTTCATCTCCCTTCCCTCTAGAACCTTTTGGTTCTCTCTTCTCCGATGATCTCCACCGCCTCTCCGGCCATCTCCGGCCACCTCCCTTCAACCCCAGGCTCCGATGGGCCTCTCGTTGTCCTGTTCAACATCTCTAGGACCTTCAAGGTCTA
>NW_017707126.1:0-1016 GCF_001879085.1 Nicotiana attenuata | reverse complement strand
AATTCAATTCAACTATAACTCACTCGTTTGCTGATAATGAATCATGAAGAAGCAGTAAATGGGGGAAATGGGGCTGTAATACATGAGACGACGGGTCGGGTCATCACATCCTCCCCAACTTAAATCAACGCTCGTCCTCGAGCGTACCCAGAGTTGTCCTAGAAGCTAACCAACAACTGAATAACTTTACCAAGCATATACCCAGGGTGATCCCACGTCACCCTATCTCATATAGGTCCGACAACACAATATAGCCGAAATCTCATAGTCCATTTAAACCATAAACCATAGAACCACATTGCACTTTCCGAAATCATACACAATATTAGAACCTCACATCTATACCCAGAATAAACCCGAACCAGCTGTAATAACCCATACATGCAACCTCAGGTGAGATCATATGATATACCACATAATCCAAACACTCGAAACGATAGCCTCTATTTACAGCAGTTGCCCATAATAACCAAATACCGATAGAAAACCTTTTATGAGCTAAATTCTTATTCCAATACTTCCATATACTTCCAACAACAAATGAAACACGCGATAAACTGTAACCATTCCTCAGATCAACCATTCATGAAGCCACTTCCCTTTGACTAATATCACAAAAGATTTCCGGGCCATACCTTGATATTATCTCTCTAACAAGCTGCAATCAATTATGTTCGTATTCATTAATGACTCTAAGGATCACCTCGAATTCAACACACCACTCTGGTGATATGATACCTCAATACAGGCCTAAGCCACAACTTGCATAATATGCGTACCAACAAGAAACGACCTGAATATACTCAAATCATGAAAATAACTCAAACAAAAGAGCTGTACTTCAAGCTCATCAGTATCATCACAACACAAGGCTGAGACCCCGTCTCACATCATAGAAATAGAACACCTGAATCTACCCCGAAAGGTCATAACTCAACGCAGCCTCGCTACAATGCGCGATCCTATGCAAAACTACTGTTACACATGGAGTCACTCAAGTACACTGTGATCAAAAA
>NW_017707125.1:0-1016 GCF_001879085.1 Nicotiana attenuata | reverse complement strand
TTTTTCTTTTCTTTCTTTCTTATTTCTTTCTTCTTCTTCTTTCTCTTTCTTTCTTCTTCTTTCATTCTTTTCTTTCTCTTTTTCTCTTTTCTTTCTCTTCTTCTGTTTCTCCTTTACTTATCTTTTGCGCTTGCATTTCTGAATTTTGCTGCTGATTCCAAAAGAGGGGTATGAAAGAAAATAAATAAGGCTCAAAGGGGTAACGAAGGATAAAGTGTTTAGATAGCAGAACAGAATGCCTTCGTCATTTCAATCTTCAAAACATGCTAAATACAAACAACACAACTAAACAAACCAAGGAAAATATTCGTAACATCTTTTGATTGTACCAGACCTGATAACCATATCCACACATTCGCCTTTTGTCAATTTTAAGTACCGTTGGACAACACTCTTCGTTACCACAAACGGCCCCTGCCAATTTGGGGCAAACCTGTCATTAGCTTCAAACCGATGCAACATGATGTATTTCAATAGTGTTGCTTTATGTTCTATCTGCCCCAATTTCTCATGGTTCGGGCTTCAAATGATCTCAAAGTGTCTTGACTTACTACTCACAAATGTTCCTATCATCTTCAAAATTGTTTCATTGCTCCATGATTAGTAATTATGCATGCATGTCATGTCACTAGAGTAAGCAGGGAAAAGAACTATAAAAGGAGAAGAGAACTAAACAAAAAATGACTAGAAATAACAGAAGACAGGAAATTGCATTAGACAGACAGTGAAACGGTTCGAACAACAAAACAAGCACTAAACCGGGGTTACAACCCTAGGACAAACCTAGACAGCACTAAACGAGTTACTACGACTAAACAAACGAGGCAAAATAAAAGGATAGAAGGGTTTGAGTCACAAGACAATATCCGGATTACAACCCTGAAAATAACCCGGACAACAAAAATGACGACAAAATAAACCACCAAGACTCCCCCCTGGCTAGCCAAGAAAGGAGCATCTTTCCGATCATCAAGCTCAACATCTTAGCCACTGAATTCTGCATCACCAATACTAGG
>NW_017707124.1:0-1016 GCF_001879085.1 Nicotiana attenuata | reverse complement strand
GTAGCGATAAGTGCTGTTTTAGTTCGTGAAGACCAAGGTAAACAGTCTCCAATTTATTATGTTAGCAAGTCATTATTAGATGCTGAGACTCGATATCCTCATCTAGAAAAACTTGCACTTGCATTAATTATGGCATCTAGGAAATTAAGACCTTATTTTCAATGCCATCCCATCTCTGTAGTAACTGCTTACCCCCTACGTAATATACTACATAAACAAGAGTTATTAGGTAGATTAGCAAAGTGGGCCATAGAACTAAGTGAATATGACATTACGTATCAACCTAGAACAGCAATAAAGTCGCAGGTGTTAGCAGATTTTGTGGAAGATTTTAGCCAAAGGATGCAACTAGAAGCAGAAAAAGAACTACAAGTATTCATCGGTCTCTGTTCAGATTCCTCCGTCTATTGAGGCTACATTGCAGAAGCTCCTGGCCAACCAGGAGAAGATTTTGGAGACTCAGGCCACCTTGACTAAGGCGGTAGATTGACATGGCAAAGCTCTGAAGGAGCTTGCCAAGGAGCACAAAAAGATGAGAAAGTCTAGGGCGTCTAGGGAGTCAGTGAAGAAGCTTAGAGCGGACGTGGACAAGCTATTGGCAGACCAGATGCCTTTAGACTTGCTATTTGGGGATCCAGCCCTAGATCCAGCAGCATCTCAGCCACAACAGGAGGAGGAGCCTAGGCATCCAAAGAAGAAGAGGAAGCTTCCTAGCACAGAGGGTGTAGTGATCGAGATAGCACAGGTTCAGGAGGGTCCCTCCAGTGTTGCACCTGATATTCAGCCGGTCCATGACCCGGCCCCTGTCCCAGCAGCAGAGCAGCAGCAAGCCGGGAACCAATCTGAGGTTCCCGCCCATACAGAGGACCAGGGGACCACTGAGGAGCCCATGCAGACGGATCAGGCTTAGGGAGCCCTTCTATATCCTCTGATCTTATTTGTGCTTATTGTATGTTGGCATTGGGACAATGCCAACTCTATTCGTGGGGTGCGCCTACTTTTGGATTATCTGGATG
>NW_017707123.1:0-1016 GCF_001879085.1 Nicotiana attenuata | reverse complement strand
CATTTAGGCTTGAATTGGCGAAAGTCGAATTTTTGGAGTTTCGGGCCGATAGTGGAATTTTTGATATCGGGGTCAGAATCCAATTCTAGAAGTTGGAGTAGGTCCGTAGTATTGAATATGACTTGTGTGCAAAATTTGGGGTCAATCGGACGTGGTTTGGTCGGGTTAGGCATCGATTGTAGAATTTTTAAATTTCAAGTTCATTAAGTTTGGATTGGAGGGTGGTTCGTGATTTTAGCATTTTTTGATGTGATTTGAAGGCTCGACTAAGTTCGTATGATGTTTTAGGATTGGTTGGTATGTTTGGTTGAGGTCCCGGGGGCCTCGGGTGAGTTTCAGATGCTTAACCGATTGGTTTGGGACTTATGCCTTTGCTGAAGTTTACTGCACCTGTTGTTGTCGCACCTGCGGATATTGGACTGCATGTGCGGTGCCGCAGAAGCGGCTAGAGAGCCGTAGAAGCGGATATGGATCTTGGAAGCTGAGACCGCAGGTGTGGCTTCGGGACCGCAGAAGCGGGCTCGCAGATGCGGCCCAGTGCCGGCAGATGCGGCCCCAGCCCAGTTAAGTGGCTTTCACTCCTGCGATGATTTGCTGCAGGTGCGGGACCACAGATGCAGTCCTATGAGCGCAGAGGCAGAAATCGCTGGGCAGAAAAGGGGATTTCGAGGGTTTGAAATTTCATAACGCAAAATTCAAGTTGGAGCTCGGTGGAAGGCGATTTTTCGAGGGATTTTGAAGGAGAGCTAGTGAGTAACTATCCTAACTCGGATTTTGATCATAGTTACATTAATCTAGTTGTTGTATTCTTCATCGTAATTAGTAATTTGAGTAGTGTAAGTTTGGAAAACTGGGGGTAAAAACTTCCCCGAATCGAAAAATCTAGACTGTAGAGTTGGGAAATTAGGTACTCGGTTTTAGGATTGGTTTTTAGAGTTGAGTGTAAACTCGTAGTGTAAATTTCGTGACTTTTACCGGATTTCGGAGTACCGTGGGACCCGGGGTATGGTACTTTT
>NW_017707122.1:0-1016 GCF_001879085.1 Nicotiana attenuata | reverse complement strand
ACCGAATGAATATGTACAATGGGGAGTAGAATATACAACGGGGATGAATATATACATAAAGTAGAGAAGTAGCAAAAATTAGCAGTTATATACAGGCCAACTATCAAATCAAAAAACATAAACTAAAAGTCAAATATATACAATCATCCAAATGTATCAAAAATCAAAACAGTAGGGCGCACCCCCATGAATAAGAGCTGGCATTGTCCCCAATGCCAACTACCAAAATAAGCATAAAAACAGAGAAAGGATATAGAGTAGCTCCTCAAGCCTGATCCGTCTGCATGGGCTGATCAGTGGTCCCCTGGTCCTCTGTACTGGCAGGATCCATAGACTGGTTCCCGGCCCGCTGCTGCTCTGCTGCTGGGACAGGGGCCGGGTCATGGACCGGCTGAACTTCTGGTGGAGTAGTGGAGGTACCCTCCTGAACCTGTGCCATCTCTATCACAACACTCTCAGTGCTAGGAAGCTTCCTCTTCTTCCTTGGGTGCCTAGGCTCCTCCTCCTGCTGTGGCTGTGCTGCTGCTGGATCTAGAGCTGGATCCCCCAATAGCAAGTCTAATGGCATCTGGTCTGCCAAAAGCTTGTCTACATCTGCTCGCAGCTTCTTTACCGACTCCCAAGACGCCCTTGACTTTCTCATCTTCTTATGTTCCTTGGCAAGCTCCTTCAAAGCCTTGCCATGCGAGGCTACCGCCGTAGTCAAGGTGGCCTGGGTCTCCAAAATCTTCTCCTGGTTGGCCAGGAGCTTCTTCAATGTCTCCTCAATGGAAGGAGGAATCTGAGCAGCGGCTGGAGCTGAATGTGCCTCAACTGTAGTAGCCAATGTGGACAACTTGGATGTCGCTACTGACATCCAGTTTTTTAGACTGGCTAAAGACTGACTGAGCTGGTGGGCAGTGAACCGATGAGTCTTTGAAACAGGAACTGCCGGGTCAGTTGAAGTAGAAGGACCTGGGGGTAAGGGCTCACTGGTGGAAGTGGTTGGGATGGAGGATGGGTCCAATAGAAGGTTC
>NW_017707121.1:0-1016 GCF_001879085.1 Nicotiana attenuata | reverse complement strand
GAGGGATCATGATTAACGCCTATAACGCCAGCGTTTTTCAGAGGTCAAAAAGAAGTCTAATCAAATTAGAGTTCTGGGTCTACTTTAGAGATAAATGAGTGACGCTAGTTTTTAGGAAAAATCCCGTTTTAGTTAGAATTCGAAGAGAATGAAACTGGTTCAATGCACAACGGTTAGATTTAGGAGTTTGGTTAGGATAGGACTTCTGCTCATAATTGGAATATTTATTTTTCTAATTGTGCAAAGTATAGAAACATACCTGACCTTTTCTCATGAGCATATACTGATGAACCAGGTTCTTCAAGTAGAACTCCTCTTGATTATGCCTCATATATCAGAATAGAAAAAACTTTGTAAGAGATCAATGAATTAATATAAACACACATCACATGAGTATACTGATTAGAGTATGAGACTGAGTAAGAATTAGTCTAGATATTTACATAAAATCAGAACTTCTAACCAAAAAATTTTTTTTTTCATTGCATTCTGAACTGGTTTCTTTTAGGTGATCTTAATCATCCCTAATTCCAACCTGTTCCTTTCAAAGTTTTCCCTATTCAGTGCTTTGGTGAAGAGGTCAGCTATTTGTTTGTCAGTAGCACAGAATTCTATTGAGATTAATCCTTTCTCATAATTATCTCTCAAGAAGTGGTGTCTAACATCTATGTGCTTGGTCCTTTTATGATGAACAGGGTTCTTTGTCATACTTATAGCACTAGTGTTATCACAGAATATTGGTATGCATCCCACTTCTATACCAAAGTCTACTAATTGTTGTTTGATCCACAGTAGTTGAGGACAACAAGAAGCTGCAGCCACATACTCAGCTTCAGCAGTAGATAGAGCTACTGAATTTTGTTTCTTGGTAGCCCATGATATAAGACATGAACCAAGAAAGTGAGCCATACCTGAGGTGCTTTTTCTATCCACTAGGAAACCTGCATAGTCAGCATCAGCATAACCTACTAGATCGAAATTACTACCTTTGGGGTACCATAGGCACAATTCAGTAG
>NW_017707120.1:0-1016 GCF_001879085.1 Nicotiana attenuata | reverse complement strand
ACCCTAGGTCCAAAATCCCCAATTTACACCTCAAAAACAATGTAATCTAGTCGGATTATTCGATGATAATTCAATATTATGGAGTAGAAATAATCACAAGTGACTTAACTCAAGATTTTCCATGATTTCTTGCTCAAAATCGCCCCAAGCCGTGTTATTTCGCAATAAAATAGGTAAAAAAAAACTAGCAGAAACGCAGCAGCTTTTAATAAGCAAATCTGGTCGCTAAAGACCCAAATCTGGTCGCTAAAGGTGCTAATCTGGTCGATAAAAGTGCCACACCAGACCTGATGCACCAGCACTCTTTAATTTCACTAAAAAGGCTCTAACTCCTTCGTACGAACTCGGAATTAGACGATCTTGTTCCTATGAGTCACAAATAATAATACGAACACAACCCTTCAATCGAAACTCAATTCGGAGCTCATTTGCCCAGTGCGATATCCATTTCGCTCGTTAAACAATTACTCATGTTTCGCATCAAAAACCCAATCGCAACTTGATGAAATCAGACAAAAATTTCCATATCAGTCCTATAATTCATTATCAAAATTCCGGAAGTCTCGGAATCAAATTTGGATCTCTAGAACTAAAAATGAACCTTTAGATCATTACATTTATGCTCAAAACGGCAAAAATCTTTCAAAAACTCTTCCAAAATTTATCCGAGCCTCATGGGATCCCAACAAAGTATACTAACAAGTCCCATAATATATTACGGACTTGCTCGAGGCCTCAAATCACATCAAACAACGCTAAAATCATGAATCAACCTCCAATCCAAGCTTTATGAACTTTAGAACTTCCAACTTCTATTTCCGACTTCCGAAACCTATCAAATCACGTCCGATTGACTTCAAATTTTGCACACAAGTCCAAAATGACATAACGAAGCTATAGCAAATCTCGGAATTCCATTCCGACTCCCGGATCAAAATTTCACCTATCAACCGGAAATCGCCAAAACTACTACCTTCGCCAAAATAGGCTAACTTCTTCACCGGACCTCCAAAATT
>NW_017707119.1:0-1016 GCF_001879085.1 Nicotiana attenuata | reverse complement strand
ACATTTAAGTACAGAAGCGTAGTATGAGTACATAAACCACATGTACTCAGTAAGTATCCCGTCTAATCTCGAAGAAGTAGAGACGAGAGGTCGGCTTGATACTTACTAAGGTCAAGATAATATAATAATAAAGTGAGATATACAGCATGAAGAATTTCTAATAACACAAGTTTAAGAGAAGAGTCATATTCATGTTCTGGACATAATTAAACTACCAGTTTTCCCTTTTCCATATTAAACAAGTGATCACGTCATATCTAAATGTAAGCATATAAATCATGCACAATCATGCCGAGGTCGACGACCCGCTCCAACAGAAAATAAATTATGCACTGCCGAGGTCGAGCGGCACGAACCATAGATGCCTCTATTATCACCGAGGTGATAGGCCCGATCCATAATCATCAAGAAAATATCAAGAAAAGCACATAAGGCTCAATTACATACAAGGGAATTCCTACCAAGTCTCAACAAACTCATACGTCCACCTTTCATTTCCTCAAGTCTCTAGCAAATCAAAATGATCATATTGACAATTTAAAATAACAGATATTCCCTAATTAGACATGACGTGGGTCCTAAACTACCCGAACAATTATCATATAGTAGCTACGCACGGAATCTCGTCACCTAGTACGTACGTAGCCCCCGCATTTAGCAACAATTACTCATTTAAAATTCTATGGGGACAATTCCGTCTTACAAGGTTAGAAAGGAGACTCACCTCACTCCAAAGTGCACTCCCAATGTCCAAGAACGAGCCCAAGTCCTTAATTCGAAGCCGGACAATCCCAAACTAATCAAACGAAGTAAGAACTAGTAAATAAAGGCTTACAAGGTTGAATTCTTGCTATTTAAGCAATTTCCTAACCATTAACACAAGTTTCCTAAATTCCGACCTCGGGCCCACGTGCCTGGATTCCGAGATTTTTCGAAGGAAGTTGTTCTCTATCACCTAAGGATCACAAATATATGATTTCTAGTTCACTACATGGCAAATTATGTGATAAAACATT
>NW_017707118.1:0-1016 GCF_001879085.1 Nicotiana attenuata | reverse complement strand
GTTTCGTACGGTCGGTAAGGGACGGGGAAAGGGACCGGTACCCGACCGTACACTAACGGCGAACGACGGACGACGGACCGCCACGCAATACGAAGTTAAGAAACGTTACCCGAAGGACCCCGGACCGAACGGACGTACGGGTACCGAACGGAAACGAAGAACGAACGACTACGAAGAAGGAAGTAGAAAGTAAACTACGTAAGAACGGTAAGGGTCCGAACGTTAGAAGGTTAGGTAGGAAGTTTAGTTAGGTAAAGTAAGTAACGTAAACGTAACGTAACCCTTAACGGACGTAAAACGACGTAAGGACCGTAGTAACCTTTACGGGGTTAAGGGAAGGTAACTAGGAAAAACTAAGTTTACGAAAACGAAAACGTTAAACCGACCGAACTCAGTACGTTTCGTACCTACGTTCGGCCCACGTACCACGAAAAAGGAAAAGGAAAAGTAACAACAACGAAAGTTTTTACGTAAAACGGTAAAGTAATAGTAGGGACGAGTATTACGGTCGTCGGTCGGTACTGATGATATGACTGGTCTCAGCACGTCCACTTGTAGCTCACAAACTAGCCAACAGATCCAACATGTCCGACCGGTAAAACAGAAGACTCAAGAAATTCAAACCGACATGAGTTGAAATCAAAGAAGAGCTACTAATCAAGTCAAAGCCAAGGTTCTCAGGGTAGTGGAATCCAACATGGTTAGCCAACATCGTGCCAGTACCAAAGAAGGACGGGAAGGTTAGAGTCTGTGTCGACTACCGGGATCTTAACCGGGCTAGTTCCAAAGATGGCTTCCCCTTGCTAAACACACACATTCTTATCGACAACTGCACCAAGCATGAGTTGCAGTCTTTTGTTGATTGTTTCGCCGGATACCATCAAATATGGATGGATGAGGAAGATGCAGAGGAAACGGCTTTCATCACGCCGTGGGGAATGTATTGTTACAAATGATGCCATTTGGGTTGAAGAATGCTGGCGCCACCTATATGAGAGCCATGACCACTATCTTCC
>NW_017707117.1:0-1016 GCF_001879085.1 Nicotiana attenuata | reverse complement strand
TGCGTCATTTTCGTTTTCCTTTTTGGTTGCACCTGCTTTTTTGCACAGTTGCTTGGATTGCACCTGTTTCAAATTTTCAAACAAGACAATTGTTAGTTTGAAACGGTGGTTGGTTTTGTGGCCTTGATTGTCTCAATTGCTTGATCTCGGCCCAGTTCCTGTTGAGAACCTCTGCTGCTTGCTGGTTTTGAAGATGAATCTCTTTCTCAAACTGAAAGGCTCAACTTTTGGGATTTCATGACGACTCGCCTGCGTGGGGCTTCGACCCTTTCACTTTATTCTGCCCATAGGACCTTTGTCCTTGACTTTCTTTCCTTCTTAAATAACTTTGATTTCAGAGCATCAACCATCATGGCCAGTCGGGACTGGCTTGATGCACCCGCTGAGGATGGGTACTTTTCTTTAGCTTTCGTTAGGGAGAGCCTTGTAAAGTCAGTCCTGCCACCTTTTCTTTGTATTAGTTTCGGGAACAGAGTTAGACCGAAAGGGATTTCAAGGAAAAAGTAGACAAAAGGCGAGAAAATGAATTTAAAGAGAAGCGTCCCTTTCGGGAAGAAAAGAAGGACTTATCTGGGGTGCATGCAGGCTTCAAATAGACATGACATGCTTCTTGGACTGGATGCCCGACCCGCACAAACTTTCCCAACTTCTCATAAACTCATTGACCCGTATTTCAAAACCAGGGAATCTTGCCAGGACTCTTTTCAGTGATGGGAGATGTCTTCTCTTCGGCCGACGGCGCCCTTTGCGGGTTTTCGCCAATCGACCCCTCTCATTTCTCTTCTCACCGTCGCCCGATAGTGCTCTTTACAAGTTTTCACTAAACTGACTCTCTCATTTTCGATTTCTCTACTCACTGTCGCCTTATGGTGCCCGTAGGTTTTCACCGATAAGACTCTCTCTATTTTATTTCTCTCAATTTGATTGCATCAGATTCCAACAATGGTGTTTTCCGATTCCAACGCCTTTGCCAATTGATCAGAAGGACTTGGACAAGGTTTGGGTAAAAGAATCTT
>NW_017707116.1:0-1017 GCF_001879085.1 Nicotiana attenuata | reverse complement strand
ATTAATTACCTCTTTTAGCAAACATCAACAATATAATAAAACGAAGCGTTTAATAATATAAGCGGAAGTCTCAATTGTAAATAACTGAAAGAAATGCGAAAAGTCCAACCCAAAACTCTACCCAAGATTGGTGTCACCATACTCACGAACTTCTAAGATTTACTAAATACAATAGACTGAAAGAAGTCATAATCAGTTTGTTTCGGTACAAGGGATAACAAACTGAAATAGAGATAGAGGAGACTCCGGGCCTGCGGACGTCAGCAAGGCTACTTCGGTGTCTCTAGACTGAAGGTCTACTCCCAATCTACTGCTGCTGTCCAAAAGCTGCTCCGGCACCGTGATCTGTGCAAAAAGATGCACAGAGTGTAGCATCAGCACAACCGACCCCATGTGCTGGTAAGTGTCTGGCCTAACCCCGGCGAAGTAGTGACGAGGCTAGACCGGACTACCAAACAAACCTGTGCAGTTCAATATATATGTATGCAATATAAAGGTATACAGAAATCAACCAGTCAAGAGGGAGGGGAGCATGCTGTAGGGGCTATAACAGTTCAGGTATAAAATCAATAAATAAGGAATGAAACAGTACAACTACAATATCAACGAGAGTAGAAAATCAACAGTTGCACGGCACCATCCTTCGTGTTTTTACTCTCGTTCTCGCCAAAATAATCATATAAAGTGCACGGCATCACCCTTTGTGCTTTACCTCACAAAATGATGGCACGGAATGATCCTTCGTGCATAACACTCATATCATGGCACATAATGTCCCTTCGTGCATTAGTAATCATATCATGGCACGGAATGTTCCTTCATGCATTAGTATTAATGTCATGGCACAGAATGTTGCTTCGTGCATTAGTTTTCATATCACAATCGTGCACGGCATTACCCTTCGTGCTTTATCACTCGTCCTCACCCAACACAATCACAACCAATGGGGCAGGGAATAGACAACAAAATGGAATCCGGCAAGGACATAACACATTCAATATCCGGCAAGGACAAAGT
>NW_017707115.1:0-1017 GCF_001879085.1 Nicotiana attenuata | reverse complement strand
TGTCTTGATATATGGCTTCGAGCCAAGTTGGGGAGGTTGCTGTTGATTAGCTGATTGCACGGTTATGTGCTATGTTGGTTACGTCTCGAGGTATGCTGGCGAATCGGTTCTAGTTGCAGAAATTGAGCCGAGGATGGGCGAGTGAAGCAAAAATTTCGACAAAGGTTATATTATGTTCCATAGGGTATGAGAATTTCGGAATGTCTAGAGTTGTTGTTGGTAAAGAATGCTCGGTGCATAGAGCAGGAAGTTGCTTGGTTGTATTGGGATGAGGGTCTCATTTTACGGTATCGGAGTGTCAATAAAGCACGAGTGGTTCTGTTCGTTAAATCAGGTAATTTGCAGATGAATAAGAGAGAATGACTCTCGAGAATGGTTTTAATGTGTTCAAGAATCTACATGTAGCACTCAGGTGTTTTAAGGTGGTGTATGTGACTAAAGACAGTGTTTTCAATAGAAAATGTCAAGACTTGTGGTATTTTTATGTTGATCATGGGATCCTATGTGTCGATACCTGGAAAGTAAAGGAAGTGAATTTAGATTCGCAGAAAGTTCTCAGAGTGAAGTATTCTGGAATGTGGTATTTCTGGGAAACAATTGAGAGAGTATTCAGTGGCCTATGTGTCTTAGACAGCATGGTCTTATGTTCGAGTCTCGTGTGGTAAGCTTGGGCTGAGGCATTGTGATGCTACAACGAGGAGAAAATATCAAGTGGATGATGAATCAAAAAGGGAAATTAGATAGATGGAATAGCTTGGTAGTAGACCGAATCGGTATGGTGAGGATGTGATTAATTCTTCGTATGTGTTCGAGGTAATGGGCTTTTACAGGTATTGTGCAGCAAAGCTCTTGAGTTCTGACAGCTTGCCTAGCTTGGTTCGGGTAGAAGGATTCAGTCCTGGCAGTTTAGCTTGTGCAATGGAATTGGGGGAGAGTTCTTGATAAGTTTTACCGTGGTTTAGAGACGTATAAATTGCCTATGGGCATGCGAAGCATGGAATGTGTAATGATTTCTCT
>NW_017707114.1:0-1017 GCF_001879085.1 Nicotiana attenuata | reverse complement strand
CGTTTCGTTTCCTTTACTTTAGTTTTACAATACCCCATTTACACTACTTACGAAGACAACAGAAACTACAAATACAACNCGACTCGAATTCACTATATCCATTCCCTCTTACGCCGTTAATTATTTTATGTCACCTACAGTTTTAGTGAATGAATAAGTAAATATAAATGAGCTTATTTTATACAGTATTTCAGTACTTTTAGAAGTAAGATAGAAACAGTGTATTCTATTCCTTTTTCTTTACCGTTTTTTTTATTATTAGGATATCTAATAGTTAACACGAATGCAAGTGATCCATCCTAATTTTTCCTGTTAAGTAGGATATTCCATTGGTTAAAACATTGTAGGATAAGATGGAGATTTTAAAAGGTAATGCTAAAGGTTGAGGGGATCTTCTTCACACTGAACAACAAAAGCCGAAGTGTTCAGACAACAAACACTCATCAAGGAAAAATAAATAAAAAGACAAGGCCACTTCTTGATTTTCATCCTTCTCAAAATAAGTAACTACAGCCCTTTTTCAATTCTTTACTGTGGTAATCCGATCATTCCTAAACACAATGGTATTAATAGAACGATAAACCTCAGGACACACTTTTGGATAGTTTCAAGATATCAAAGCACAAGTGTATCATACCACAGTTCTGCAAAAGCTGGCATTCCAGTTTGTGCTTCATCACACAAATAACCTGCATACATCAAATAGCAAGTATTGAGCACATGTAGAAAGATAATAAACAAATGAAATTAAGGTAAGGCACTAAAAACCTGAGAATTTTTCGTCAATTTCAGTAAACTCATGATTTGCCAAATCCAACAGCTGCCTTCTTTATTTTCCGTGTATTTATGCTTTCAGGGGTCGGCAACCCAGTCTTCTCCTCAAATTTCTTTTCCAGAGCCTGTGAAAATCCAGTTATAAAGATAAACAACAAAAATCTTGGTTCCTAGGTGTAACATCTGCAGATGTATGTCTTCCAACTTTAACAATCATCTACTAACCACTAAATCTTCACGGAT
>NW_017707113.1:0-1017 GCF_001879085.1 Nicotiana attenuata | reverse complement strand
GGTATGCTTTTGTGGCTCCATCCATTACTTAGCAAACATAAAACATCACACTTAAAGATGTAGGAGATTTCTTATCATTGTGGGTTGTGCGCCCCACTTTTGTGGATTACTTTGCACTAAATTCCCTAAATATCGCCACCTAGCCACAATAAACCAAAGGATCATTGTTTGTTCTTGGCAAATATTACCCCTTGCTGCCACATTGGGGGTGATGTTTCCACCAAGTAATTATTCATCCATTTCTAATTGAATCGTTAGCTTACCTACTTAAATCAATAATTAACCCATTACAAACATAATTAGGAAATATCTTAATTTACTTAAAATACTAATTACTTTTAACATACTTTATACACCTTACTATCATGGTCATGTGGTACTTTGTATGGCATTACTCCATAATTACCGGGTATTATAGCTTGGAAGGTATTTTATCCCAAATTGGCAACTTTCAACGAAACTCATTTTCTTTGATTTGTTTACCCTCTAACCTTCACGACACTTACTTATCACCTGTTATTAATAGCATAAATACTTATAGCCTCCAAATTAATCTTATTCGCGAGCCTACGTCGATTAACTTACGATGAAACTTTAACGTACGAAAACAGAAGATGTAACAAATTTCAATGTGACCCCAAAAGTGACCATATATGAAAATACTCTCCTTTTTGAAAAAAGACAAAACTTGCCCCCGTTAAAGATTTTAAGACTAGACTGCCCGCTCCTTCTTATATTTAGGCTTCACCAAAGGTCCTTTTCCGTTTTTTTTTTTTTTTACAAATTCAATAGGCAGGGTGCTTAGGGTTAGTTTTTATATATATAAAAAACAAAAATAAAATAGTGTGAGGTCTTACAAAATTAAAGGAAATAAGCTTTGACGGTTACATAATACCTATTACCAATTTTGAGCAAATGATACTCAAAATTAGTAGCACATTTCATCCTATGAATGAATACAGTTATTGAGCTACTAACGTAATAAAAAAGATGAATAAGAACTAGCCACGTTTCTCC
>NW_017707111.1:0-1017 GCF_001879085.1 Nicotiana attenuata | reverse complement strand
ATTTTAGAGAGAAGAAGAGCGTTCAAAAATTTGGTTTCGAAGGGTGAAGGCAGCGGCTCCGTCTCTCCCCTTCCAATGGACTCAAAACACCATTATTTATAATGAAACACCCTTTTGCAAAGACTTCAAACTAACTTGTGATGCACCACAACAAGCCACTCTATAACTCTCCTAGTTACAGAGGATTTAACTTATGACTATTCCTAGTCACAACATAAACATTAAAGTTTACGAATTTGGTTTGTTCCTAAGACAGCGCTTCTAAGAAAGCAAACTAGGAATTACAATGTAGAACAATTAAAAGATTATAACAACTATGGACGTACATAAGACACGGTTAGAAACTGATCCTTAGTGGAGTAGTCTTCTTGTTCTTGACACACCAGTGACTTCAATGCTAGATGAACTTTGTTATGCTTGAGAGAATATCACTGAATGCACAAAGAATAGTATACCTTGCACCAGGTTGTTTTATCACAAAAGATGTCACAATAGATAGTGATGTCAACTCAAGGTGTATACTTCTTCCCAATGAGAAGTGACTGTTGTACAATCTGCACAGCAACTTCTGGGCAGTTGCGTTCCAGCTGGATAGTGGGCTTTGTACTTCCTGTCAGGACACACCAACAGACCAGGTCCTAGTTGTGTTCCTCTTCTGTACCAGTTGCCAGATGGTTACTTTCTTATGTCATGTTCCAGCTGTGTACTTGACTTGTACTTTTTGTCAAAGAACCCTAAAGCAGCATGTCCCTATTGTGTTCCTCTTTATCTTGATTGCGTACAGTCACTGACTTGCTTGTGTTGGAGAACCTTAAAGGGCCAGATCATCAGGTCCCTGTTGTGTTCCTCCCTTTGCTGATTTTCAGGCTTCGATCAGTTCATATGAAATGTATGTCATGTCTGTCAGGTGCTCTATCTGGTTCTTCATGACAAGTTTGTTAGATCATCAAAACATAAAATACTGAAAACGCATCAATTTCCCCCTTTTGATGATGACAACTTAGGCATGGACAGTAT
>NW_017707110.1:0-1017 GCF_001879085.1 Nicotiana attenuata | reverse complement strand
ACAGTGCTCCAATAGACCTTTCTTGCGCCGCAATGTATAGTATCAATGGCTTTCCAGGTATAGGAGCTGCTAAAACTGGAGGCTTCATCAAGTAGGTTTTGATACTTTCGAAGGCATTGCTACAACCTTGGTCCCACTTGAAAGGAACGCCTTTCTTCATGAGGCGACTAAACGGTTGGCACCTCCCAGCCAGGTTTGATATGAATCTTCTAACGTACGCTAGCTTTCCTTGCAGACTTTTCAATTCATGGATATCTCGAGGCTCAGGCATTTTCAAAATGGCATCCACTTTGGCTTGATCAATTTCGATCCCTCGATGTCGGACAATGAAACCAAGGAACTTTCCAGAAGTAACTCCAAAGGCACATTTCAATGGATTCATCCTAAGTTGGTACCTCCGGAGCAATTCGAATACCATCCTCAAGTCTTTCATGTGGTCGCCCTTCTCTCTTGATTTCACCACCAAGTCATCAACATAGCATTCGACATTCTTGTGGAGAAGATCGTCGAAAATATTCTGCATAGCCCTTTGGTAAGTAGCACCAACGTTCTTCAAGCCAAAAGGCATTACCTTGTAGCAATAAATACCCTTGGGGGTGCAGAACGCAGTAAGCTCTTCATCTTTTGGTGCCATGCGAATTTGGTTATAGCCCGATGAACCATCCATGAAAGATATTGCCTCGTAACCAGTAGTAGCATCGATCATCAGTTTTGGAATAGGAAGCGGGAATTCATCTTTGGGACACGCATTATTGAGGTCCCTGAAGTCAACGCATACTCGAATCTGGCCATTCTTCTTCCTTACAGGGACAATACTTGAAACCCATGTTGGGTATTTAACTTCCCGAATAAATCCAGCTTCAATGAGCTTGTTAACTTCAGTTTCAATCAGGGGAACCAAGTCTGGCCTAAAACGCCTTTGAGCTTGTTTAACAGGGCGAGCACCATTTTTTGACTGCAAGGTGATGGACTGCTACTTTCGGGTCCAAGCCAGGCATCTCTTTGTAACTCCAAGAA
>NW_017707109.1:0-1017 GCF_001879085.1 Nicotiana attenuata | reverse complement strand
GACAGTTAGTACAAGTAACTAAACAATAGCTAATCATGGTAACAACTAACTAGTATACTGACTATAACTTAAGTTATCCTTTACAGCAATGCATTATAATTTTTAATACACTACACCAAACAGTAGATAAGATAATATCTGCATAACTAATGCTTGCATTACTAACTCATGCATTATTAATCTCTGCATTACTAATTCATTGAGTCCGAAATCAAAATGTGGTCTTTTGGACTCAAAGAACGCATATATGTGGGAAAAAAACTTAGTGACCAAAATATGTATATATTTGGGCGCCCCTTTTTAACCTGTAGCCGCTTTGTTTTTCTGTTTGCACTCGTACCCGTTTTTTTGTTAAAAGCCTTTTAAAAAGACTATTTTGCCCTTCTTTATTAAAAGACTACTTTCTCTCCAAGTATACGCTAGTCCTCTATGTTAAAACTGGAATTTTCTCAAAGGAAGCTAACAGTACACCTATGTTATTTCAAGGAACAATGCAAAGTCGTTGCACGTTTTAGGACTTTTCAGAACCAAAAATGGGAGGAAAAGTCGATTTCATCACCAATAAATTCACTTTCAAAATTTTCTTTTCTTCTAGCACTACAGAAGGATGATCTTAAAAAGCCTTTGCCATTACCTCTTTATAGTGAACATGCATGGAAGAATTCACCGGAAAGAGAATCTTCATCTTTTTCATGATTGATTATACATATGATTGCACGTTCCCACGGTGTCGAAATATACTGCGAGCCGTTTTGTAACTGGTGAACTTCAGCTTTAGGAGCTGAAGTTTTTGTTTTTGTAACTGGTGAACTTCAGCTCTAGAGCTGAAGTTTTTGTTTTGTAACTGGGAAACTTCAGCTCTAGAGCTGTAAGTTTTTGTTTGTAACTGTCGAACTTCAGTCTTTAGGAGTCTGTAAGTTTTTGTTTTAGTAACGTTGGTGAACTTCAGTCTCTAGAGTCTGTAAGTTTTATTTTGTAACTGGTCGAACTTCAGTCTCTAGAGTCTGTAAGTTTTTA
>NW_017707108.1:0-1017 GCF_001879085.1 Nicotiana attenuata | reverse complement strand
GTACCTGGATCTGCACATGAAAAACATAGCGCAGGAAGGGCATGAGTACACCACAGCGGTACTCAGTAAGTGCCAAGCCTAACCTCGGTTGGGTAGTGACGAGGAAGGTCAGGGCCCTACTGAGGTAAAATATAATAATAATCAACAGTATGAAAATCTGACAGAAGTAATGAGTACAGCAGTGAGATAAGACAGGTCAACGAGGCAATAACAACTACACAAAGAACAAAATAAACACAGAATGACTATAGCTCAACACCAAGGATAACAATGAGGGTCTCCCAGGATACCGTCTTGTAGCCCTTTTCCTCAACTGTCCAGTGGATCTCCCGGGATACCGTCCCGTAGTCCAACTCATGTACCAAACCAAAGGATCTCCCGGGATACCGTCCCGTAGTCCAACCATCAATATGCAGGGGGATCTATCGGGAATCTAACCCGCAGTCCCAAAGTAAAAGTGCAGGGGGATCTACCGGGAATCGAACCCGTAGTCCCAAAGTAAACAAATAAGGGGGGGAGCTACCGGAATCCCACATCCGTAGTCCCAACATAAATGCACAATCATAACCAGAAGGTATACGGAAATGAAGTACAAAAGACAGGCATATAGGTAGTACTGGCCTAGCATGCTTCACGTAGTACAGTCAAGGCAACTTAAGCAATTAGGCAAGTTAAATCAACTAAACATGCTTTCCTAATCTAGCACAGGTTATAATTGCAAGTAGAATAAAGTAAATATGAAAGGAACTCAATCTCACTATCTTAAGTAAAAATCAGGATTTTTCAACAATTGGCTCAAGTACGGGCTCGTCACCTCACGTACAAGGCACTAAAAATAACAAATAACAAATCCTAAGGGAAAAGGTCCCCCACACAAGGTTAGACAAGCCACTTACCTCGAACCGGCTCAATATCAACTAGATACCACGCCTTTGCCACGAGTATCCGACTCCAAATGGCCCAAATCTATTCAATTCAATTATACATTGTAAATACATCGCAAACAACTGGTTTTGC
>NW_017707107.1:0-1017 GCF_001879085.1 Nicotiana attenuata | reverse complement strand
ATATGTATGTTGGGAGAACCCCATGATCCTTCCGTGTGGAAGGGAAGGAAGAAAGAAGGCGAACACGAATACTAAAAAGCGGTTCATGGGGACCCCCAAAAAAGGGGATAGAGAGCGCGGAACGGGCTTTCCAAGCATAAAACAATCCCTACCTATACATTCCATGGCAACAGACAGAAGGCAGTTTTGTCGTTGTTCTTAACCCCAGGCACATTTCCGTTCCCAATAATCTCCATGAAAAGACTACCATGATTTCCGAACGAACCGAGGGAGAGTCGAGGCATGAAAAAACTTATCTATGATCTGCTTATTTCCAAGTACGTATCATCCGCTGCCTTATCCGCCGTCTCTGCGGCCGCCAAAAGCCTACCCTCTCTCGGATATTGAGTGGGTTGACCCGGGAAGAGATCCGGACGAACCTTCCAACAAGCAGAATAGAAGTTGACCATAAGGCCATCTCGGGCATGGGAAAGAAAGGCGGCGGACAACCGACTTAACTGGAGAGCCTAAACGGCATTGAGGATGAGTCCACCGGTCGACAAACGGCTTCTATCTACAGGTGCTTTCATTATGGATCGGTCGACTTGTCACGATTGATTGCTCACACACAATTAGGTTAGGCAGGCTTGGGGAGGTGATCTGAATCGCTATCGATACGATGCGGGGCTGATTTGCTGACCGTAACGAACTTGACTCTGCCCCTGAAAAAAAACGGGCGGGAAGACCTTTGACCTGGGCTGGGGAGGGATTGGGGTCGCTTTTCTTTAGGACTTTAGTCCGTAACAAGGCTCGAAGACCTCCGGCTGGATTTGAAATGGATCAGGTAGGGCATCCGTTTACGACGTGGGTGGGATTAGAAGTTTTCTCTATTTTCTTCAATGGTAGGAAATACGCATCAGCGGGGGTATATGGGAGGAAACCAGTCTGCAGTAATTCAAATTGCTCCTTCGGATCACTAGTAAAATCTTGACTCACACATACCGCGGTGTATTGTTGTCAACTCACATAGTCGCACCT
>NW_017707106.1:0-1017 GCF_001879085.1 Nicotiana attenuata | reverse complement strand
ATCAAAAATCCGTACTCTCACTTCAGGCACAAATGCACTATCTGGATTATGAAGAAAGTGAAACACCCTAGATGTCATTGTAGCCTCCCCGATATAAGTGTGGCCGGTAACACACCAATAAGAGGGACTCTACTTGACACAGCTCCATAGATTTCCTAGGACTCGACTTAGAACCTAGTGCTCGAATACCAAGTTTGTCACGACCCAAATCTACGAAATAAAAGTGGTACTTCATAATACCTTGGAAAGAGAGTCATCCTGGCCTGATCGCATACCATGTATCATACATCATCCTGAAACATGTAAAGTAAGCAGGGCCCTGGAGGGGCCCCTAACGGCTGAGTACACCACATCGGTACTCAACAAGTGTCATAGACTCTCTCTAGATTAAGTTCTTGGGACAAACTTTATAAAAATAATGCACCAATATTTGAAATAAAACGATAAGAAATTCTATCAATTCATGACCCTTTCGTTTTGAACCAAAGCCAAGTGAAATATAACCCACAATATAAACCTTTTAAAATGCTTACACCAATACAAGATTTTGGATAAAATCATACAAATTCATTTCATTTGCTTTAAGTCATTGAAATCACTTTCGGCTCCTTAGGCCTAAACATAAGAAAATCATCCTTACCTTTCACTGGGAGTACCATTCCATCACCGACATAAGAAGGTCAACTAGGTTATGTACCTAGCGGCAAGTATCATATACCCTACTTGCTCAGGTCGTCTCATCGTAGTGTCGTACGAATCGACTCAACCATGCAAATAATAGCACAAAATAGTACCCTCTCGAGGGAGAGCACTCTGCCGTAGTCTATACCACAAAGTGGCCATCTACGCCTACATCGGCATGTGTAGTTTCATGACGACAAACACAATATATCCGAAGTCAATCTCGGTGAACACAAGTAACTCCCAAAACATTTGATACTTCAAAAATAGATTCATTATCATAGTAGCTTCAAAGGATCTATTTTTATCAAATCATAAAATTTATATAAAATCTAA
>NW_017707105.1:0-1017 GCF_001879085.1 Nicotiana attenuata | reverse complement strand
ACCCTTATTCTACTACCGGGGAAGCATTTTATATGTTCTAATTGCTCCTAGTCTTAGACTCCTTTGTGTCCATTCAGGCTGTACCGAGCTTTTTATTACATATGGAAATCATCAGCTCCCTTGTTTTGATGGGTTTAATCCCGAGGACATACATATTCTCGTCACCTTCTCACTCACCTTTTCATATCCTTACTCCCATATACCTAAAATCTTGTCACTCTGCCATACTTTAGATTGCGACCTACACATATCTATTGTACTACTCACATCCTTTCTTTAACTTGCTAGCACCACATATTTCCTTTTGTGCCTTCTCGGTTGTCTTTAAATGTAAGCAATTACTTTTCCTGGTCGTTCTACCACTTGTTGTGGCTTGTCTTATTGCCCACAAATACTGTAATTTCTTGTACCTCATATGATCTCAAACACCACCTTTGATTTTTTTAATTTTTTATTTTTTACCTTTCATTAGCCATGAAAGGTGCCACTTTTTTTTTTTGGAGTGCATCCAATGTTGTAGTGAGACTATTGGTACAAGAACATTTACTCTTTAGCTCACTATGCTTAGGTGGAAACCTTCTTCCTTATTTCCTCAGCCAGTCTTTCGTTGTAGTACTTAGGGAGACCTTCTGGCTCTTCTAAAGTTGCGAGCTTGTTATATCGTACACCCGAAGGAAATTTTCGTTGTTCTTACTCGCCTATAATAATCCTTAGTTACATAACTTTGTGCCGTTGTGCTCGTACGGTTACTTCTAAGCTCAAATTTTGATTGTCTCCTTAGTGGCACTCTCTCTTATTTTCATAAAACTTAAAACGATACCTTTAACTACCTCAACTCCTATCTAATATTTCTCAGCGATTACGACGTCATATCTGCAAGACTGAATTAACTATGTTGGGGTTCACTACGTTTACCTTGCACAATCTGCATGATTTGTCTGTATCCTCTTGTTTAGCCATAACTAGGCTCTTCCTGAATCAACTACTAACTACTCATTGGTCCATTCTCATATCTAT
>NW_017707104.1:0-1017 GCF_001879085.1 Nicotiana attenuata | reverse complement strand
CACTCCTACAAGGCATAAAACACATATTTAGTTTAAAACACTAGCGATTAAAACTCAAACTCAATTAAAGTGCAGTAAATTAGAGTGTAATAATCGACTAAAATACGTAATTATAGCCTATCATCACCTACGTTCATTTCTTAACTCAAAGATCTACCTAGAATTTCGCCTCAATCCACATTCAAGGCAAGTTCTAGATTTCCAGATAAGCAGGAGAACTAGACAATATAAGCTAACTACAGAGTACACTTGGGCTAACGAAAACTATGATTTCAATCACCAATAAGTAAGTATGAGCTTAGAAAAGTGATCATAAAACCCGTGTACTTAATCAAATTCGTCTTTTTTAAGTGTCATACATTTCAAGTCAAATCAAGTTTAGCCAACTTATTTACCAAAATAAGTTAAAACAACTAAAAGTCCTAAAAAAATGTTCGGTTCAAAATTGTCACGACCCGGATTTCCCACCATCGGGATCGTGATGGCGCCTACTCGTGGTAGCTAGGCAAGCCAACTTATTTACCTTTTCATCACTAAACAATTATTTTAACAATTTATAGCATCAATATAGAACATGAAATTTACTAAGAATAATAGCGGAAGTCTGATTTATAAATCTGAATCAAAACGCGGAACAGTTAATAATAGCCTCTACCCAAGATTTGGTGTCACATCACTCACGAACCACTAAGAATATACTAAATACAAAGGTCTGAAAGAAACATAGAAGCTGTCTGTCTCGAGACAAGGAGGCAACAGTCTAAAAGAGAACATAAAGAAGAGACGCCGGGCCTGCGGACGCCTGCAAGGCTACCTCGGTCTCGTGATAATGAAAGCCTGCTCCCGTACTAATGCTGCTGCTGCTCCTCAAAACCTGGACCTGTGCAAAAATGCACAGAAGCGTAGCATGAGCACAACCGACCCCACTGTGCTGGTAAGTGTCTAGCCTAACCCACGCGAAGTAGAGCGAAGGCTAGACCGACACCACATAAACCTGTACAGTTATAAATAATACAA
>NW_017707103.1:0-1017 GCF_001879085.1 Nicotiana attenuata | reverse complement strand
TTAGCATCTATTGCCTAACAACTAGCATAAAAATAGATCACATATTTTTAGAACCACAAAATCAAATCTAATTGTTATTAACATTTTCAAGGTAAACGGTTTTCTATAGTGGAATACCCAAAGAACACACGGGTTAGACATAAGATCAAGATTATGATTAGAATAGGGACGTAGCCAAGGATAGCATAAATAGCCGAATGTACAACGTGTACTATAATTTGGCGAGGCATGAAAAAGGGACTCGTAAGGTGACTTCCCTTGCATAATGGGAGTGATCATTCTATTGATTAGGTACACGGCTGTGGAGCAAGCATAAGGCCAGTAAATTAGGGAACTGAGGCTTCATGCATGACGGTTAAGGCCGCTTCCATGATATGACAATGACGTCTTTTTGCCAGTTGCGTAGCCAGAATTCCATCAAGGGTGTCCAAACTTTAAACAAGTCAATAATTTTTTTGTCGACGAATGGTGTACCAAAATTTTTAGATCGAACTACGCAACATTTAGCTAAACAATAAAAAAACTTTACACAACATTAGAAATTTTACTAATAAAGTAAGCATAAGATCAAAGAAAAGCGAGAGTCAAGAGAATCTGTAGTTTGTAGAGAGATTTTGTTGAAGAAATTTTTGTAAAACTTTATAAAATTTATTTAAGAAATAACTTTTAGTTAAAAGATATACTTTTAAGATTAGTTGTTTAATTCTAACAAATTTTAAGTTTTAACAGTTATTTTATTAAAAAAAAATAGATTGAAAAAGAATCAAATAGACCATATATGGTGGTCTCTGTTTATTTTGGCAAATAAAATGGGCTGAACTTTAAACCCGTAAACAATACGTCACTTTGAACATCCTGAACCGCTGGATTGCCTCACTCAACTGTGTTAAGGATGTTCAAAATATAATATATAGCCATATAAAGTAATTGTGAGAAAGCACGGGAGAAAATATTATTGATTAATATTGACAATGATACAATGAGCCCTATATATATATATATATATATATATATATA
>NW_017707102.1:0-1017 GCF_001879085.1 Nicotiana attenuata | reverse complement strand
GGCTGCGTGTTTTACTACTGTTTTTGGAGTTTTGGAGGAGGAAGGGTGTGGAGAAGCACCATATAGATGTAGGGTTGTGGGCTGGTAGTTCTTCGTAACATTTTCGGGTCGTTTGACACGACTACGGTGGCCGTCGTATGTATGAAGTGATTAGGTTGTGTGTGGACTGTTTTGGGAGGCTCAATATGATTATTATTGATGTTGTTTAAGTTGTTTGGTGATTTTTTGGAATTGTGTGAAGTCATATATATAGGGGAGGTGCTGTCCGTTTCATCGTAAAATAGGTTGTGGTCGATACATAATAGTTATGACGCTTGAATGATAACTATAGTATCGTTTCTCTTATTGTAGACTAAGGAGTCGTGAAAATTGCATAGCTTGAGATTGGGGCAGTATATACAAGGTATGTGAGGCTATCCCTTTCCTTCTTTTGCACGACTCCGATTGTACATAATGTAATGAACGAGCTTCCAAAGATACTCTACTCTTAGAAGCTAGCAGTACTTACATTGTTTCCCCTCTTATGGAACGATTGATGTTGATGTTGCTTCTCTTATTCTTATGTTATCAATGTTATTGGTACTTCCTGATTCTTATAAGGTTCATGGTGAAGAGTTAGTCCTAATAACGTGTACAGAGGATACCGACCTTACGTCACTCCGAAAGGTTTAGAACGTGAGTCCATGAGTCGAGCATTCATTATATATATGTATCTATTTTACTCTACCGAGCCGCGCTATAGTCGGCCGGGTACGGCACCTATTGTGCAACCACTGATCAGTTGGGTTTTACCGAGCTCCACGTGGCCGGGTACGTTTTTACCGTGCCTATTACAGTCGGGTACGATATGATGATGATGATGCCCATAGAGGCGTATGTTTTAAAAGTTTATGTATATATACATATGTATCACGCATTTCATGTCAGTAGAGGTACCCAGATGTTACAGGTTGTTTATTCTCTATCCCTGCTACATTACTGTTCGTACTTATGGTTCCCTGCCTTACATACTCAGTA
>NW_017707101.1:0-1017 GCF_001879085.1 Nicotiana attenuata | reverse complement strand
TAGAGTTAACGTACGTAGTAGTTTCGTCTAGTTACCATACGAGTTGAGTTCGTCGTGCGTCGTATTGATATTGATACTACTAACACATGTAGTGTCCATGCACGCACGTGAGGTTTCGCGTCGTCAGACTTCTGATTATTAGTTACTATAACGTACGTGAGTTTGCCTATGCAGATATGNGCTGGCTGTGGAGCCCCTTCGGAGTCTGCACACCCCCAGTGAGTGCATGTACCCTGAGTGAGTGATATGTGATATGCCCGAGGGGCTGTATACGAGTGACTGTGATGTTTGCCCGAAGGGCTGATTCTGAGTGATGTTTGCCCGAGGGGCTGTTTATGATGTTCATCACTTTTACTCTCATTTGCATTTAGTCTCTGTTAAAACAATTGAAAAATATCTTCAAATGATTTTACCAAAAACCGGATTTTAAACGAGATGATTTGACTCATATACTGATTTGAAAGCACGATGTACTTACTGAGATTTCATGATGTGGTTTTCATGTGTTTCCTACTGCTCAGTCTTTATTTACCTTTATTACTTACTGAGTTGGCGTACTCACATTACTCCCTGCACCTTGTGTGCTGATCCAGGGGTTGCTAGACGTGCTAGCGATTGTTGATCATCCGTCGCGGATTTGTGGAGTTAGCAAGGTAGCTGCATGGCGATCGCAGCCCTGCTCTTCTCCCTCCTATCTTCCTTTAGATATTATTAGTTGCTTTTTCCCAGACTGTGTTGGCCTTAGTTTTTTGTTGGACAATTTTTAGTAGATGCTCATGACTAGTGATACCCCGATGTCAGACTTTTCATTCCGCACTTTGTTATTTAGATTTATCTTATGAAGTTTTATTAATTAAATAGCTTAAAGAAATATTTATTTTGAAATATCGGGTTGTTTTGATAAATGAGTCGGCTTGCGTAGTTCCACGTTAGGCGCAATCACGACATGGTAGATTTGGGTCGTGACATATACCTATCACCACAAATGATAAACTTAAGACTACTATCGTCCTTGGC